>NW_026067926.1:9599425-9681751 GCF_014885135.2 Alexandromys fortis | reverse complement strand
CAGAAAATGCTAGAACAAGTCATGAGAATAGGTAAAGGTGAAGGCTAAAAGTAGCAACCGTTGTTAGGAATATGGAGTGCCTGAGCTGCTCACTCACTGTGGCAGGGACATAAGGAATGTAAAGTTGTACTTTGTGAAAGTTCAGCAGCCTTGCAAAGTCAAGCATACATTTGTCCTCTAAACACCCCATTTCCTCTCATCTGCTTATCCAGGAGACAGAACAGCACAGGAACACACAAAAATGGATGTTAACAGCAGCCTCACTTATAATAAATAAGTTCACAAACAAACTCAGAAAAACAGAAAAAAAATAAATGGACAATCAAAGGCATATTGATAAAATAAGAACTATTCCACAATTTTAAAAATAAGATATTGGTATGCACATGACTGAATCTCAAAACAAATCCATCTAGTGAAAGAAACTCTAGAAAACAGAACATATACTGCATGATTCCACTAATGCAAAGTTCTATAAAGTGCAGACTGCACCATGATAGCATAATAGTGACGGCCTGGGTCAGGCAAAGGAGCAAGGGTGAAGACATACCGGTAATAATGAAATGTTACCTTGCTGTGGAAATGGCTTCATTCCTGTGTCCCACCTCAGTTTACCTAGTGAAGAGCTTCAATTCATACAATTTATTGTATATCAATTACAGTTCAATAAAGCTATCAAAACCAGCATGCACAGGTGGCATTCTATGCTTTATCTAACATTGCTGCTAGCTGAAGCACAGCCCAGAGTGTCAGGAATCCCACAGGTCTTACTTCAAAACTGTTACAACACTTTCACGGGTCTTCCTACAGTCAGTGAGGCTGAGAGTTGTGAGCTAATACCGAGAAAAAAAAAACCTTGAGTGCATTGTGCCCTGATACTATGCTAGTGGCAGCTGTCACTCAGTGAAGTGGAGAGGGGGAGATGCACATGGAACACCTAAGTACACCTTGATCCACAGAGGAATTTTAAAAGTTATATTCATTGTTTTGTTTATTCTTAAAGTACAAAGGTATAAGAAGCTAAGATGTGAAATATTAATAAATGTTAACTTTCTCATACGATATTCAAATTTTTAAGATTTTTAGCACACAAAAAGCTTAACTGATAGACCATATATGTGGGATATAGAGCTCATGCAATTCATGTGAAAAATACTTTGGTATTGTGTACACAGAGAGAGAGATGTATATATCTGATATTCATGTTCATTAGTCCTAAGAACAAGTAAAACTGGTTTTTCAGTCACACAGAGGCTATGAAAGAGCATTCACTGTGTCCAGAGCAATGAACAGCTTCCCAGGGAGGAAGAGCTTGATATTCTGTCAGTTTCCTTTGCATTTTCAGATGTGTATTTCATCTCTTCTCACAGATTGTAAATTTCCGGTCTATTTGAAATCTGTTCTTTTTCTCTTTTAAATTTTGCCTCATGTGAAAGATTCTTGAATTTAAATTCTTATAAAGGGCTTGAGAGACAGCTTAAGAGTTAAGTACTTTCGCTGCCCTAGCATAGGACCTAGGCTTAGTTCCCAGCACCTACATGGCAGCTTGCAACTGCCTATAACTCCAGAACCAGGAAATCCAATACCCTCTTCTGGACTCCTCAGTTATCAGGCACACATGTGGTATACATACTTAAAGGCAGTCAAAGCACACATACACATAAATAAAATAAATCTTTTTTTAACTCTCATGGAGAAAAATTCAAATTCATGAGTAAATTGGCTGGCTGGCTGGCTGGATGGATGGATGGATGGATGGATGGATGGATTGGCAAATGAATATATGGATAGATGATGAATGGACAGATAATGAATCATGGGTAAACAGACAAATGGATAGATAGATAATTGAATGGTGGATGAACAGATGGTTGGATGGGTAGATGAATGGATAGAAGGATGGATGGACAGAAGGACATGTGGATCAACAGGTGGATAAATGAACAGATACATGAGTGAATAGAAGGTTGAAGGATGGATGGATAAATAGGTGGATGGACATGTAAGGTAAATGATTAGATAAATGAGTGGACAAAAGGATTATGGATGGATGAATGAGTGAATGGATGGTATCTGTACAGTTGGATGGATAGATGGATAGATGGAGGCTAATGTCTTTCTGGATGATAATGTAACAAAATAGCCAAGATCCTCAGGAAGTTGTGAGGTTAGATGTAATTTCATGAAACATCTATTTTCTAAGTTTCACTTCAGTAGGAGCTTTCTCACATTGGATGTACTTCTCAGCTCTGCCCTTCTTGCCTTCAACAGAACAAGTAAAATAGAACATGTTTTACAAGTGTAATTATCTGATGTAACCATACCTGTTGTGACAACTGACCAGAGAGCCACTATCATCAAGACCCGAGATGATCACTCTTTACAGAGGCCGTGCAGTAACGCTCCTGAGAAAGCCACCTAAAAAGCCTGCCCCAATCTCAAAGATCTTCACTTTGTTCATGTTCACACCTGCCTGGCTTCACAATAAAGCCTCTAAAATCAACAAGTCCCTGCCTTTGTCCTTGAGCTCCTAGAGCTCATATCTGTCTGTGTTCTTGTTAGATGCATTTCCATGTTATGTATTCATTCTCGTGCCTCTAAATTTTCAAGGTAATTTTATCCTTAAACCTACTTTTGTTCCTTTAAAAAAATGTATTTTCCTAGTATTCTGTGGAAAGGGAAGAAAAAATGCACAATTTTAAGTGAAGATTTAATCAATGAGATGAAAAAGAGTGTACACATTGGCAAGATGTATTTTAGTAGGTCCTTTCTACTTGTCTTTTATAAATCCCATGCTGTAATGAGCATAAGAAACAGAGTGAAGGCAACAAGGGTCATTTGCCCCTGGAGCCTCCTGCCAGTCTTACTAAGCCTTTGCCTAAGCACCTTTACCTCTTACTGGATGATGTACAGTGTCGCTCACAAGCAGTTTCCCTTACTCAAATCTTAGCCCCCTCTACCAACCCTGCTAACTGCTGCCAGAGTTGGGTTTTCAGAGGTAAACTCTCACCATGCCTCTGAATTCCGGTTGTGATAGACCCTGTGATCTACTTGGTGTGACATGGCATTCCACAATCATATGATCATACCTACATTCCACAACCATAAGCTGTACCCCATGAAACTGAACTTCTCACGGTGCACCTGGCTTCCTCCCTGCTGTTACCTATCCTATGTTGGTCCCCACACTAGGAGGACACGCCTTTCTTCATACCTATTCCATTTGCAAATTTGTACTCAATTGTCAAAGAGTACCAAAAGTTGATTTCTTGGGACAAGTGCCATGGCTCAGCAGGTAATATATATGCACCCATAAATAGGCATAAATAAATAAATAAGTAGATGTGTGCTTCTAATATTCTTCTTCTTAGATTTTTGGTTGTGAGCCTAGCCTTTAACAGATTAGCCATCTCTCCAACCTCTAATGTCCTTTTTCTAATATGTGTATCTTTTAAAGCTAGACTCTAGAATGCTGCATTTCTCTCTGCAAGGTACTTAATATATTCTGTATGGAAACTATAACATCTCTGAAACAACCACAAGCATTATAGCTTAGTTGGTATTTATTACTACCTTCTTTGGAGTATATGTTGTCTTGGTTAGATACTTAGAACATGGCAGGGAGTAAACGCATTGCACAGTTCTCAGCCCAAGAACCTATGTACACATTTGCATTTATTTCCAGTGTAGCATCAATGGTGGGCTGAGTATACTCAGCATGCAGTGTATGGTTGTGGAGCCGATTCGTTTCCAGCAGGTACTAAACACTCTTATGAGATGAAAACATTTGTGATTTTCCTTAACTGGGAAAAGAGCTAATCACACATAGAAGTTGGTTTCAGGGATTAAGTTGGACATGGGCTGACCACTGGTTACATGTATGAAATGTGTAATGGGGCCAGATCAATCCTTACTATGTTTCTAACTTCGAGGAAACTGGCAAAGAGGCTGCTTCAAATAATTTCTTTTAGAAAAGGGGCATTAGAAGTACACATTTTATTTATTTGGAGGGGTTTGTTTATGCCATAGACTGCATGTGGAGGTCAAAGGACAACTTCTGGGAGCCAGTTCTTTCCCTCCAGTGTGTGAGTTCCATGGATTGAGCGCAAGTCCTTAGTCTTGGTGGCAACACCCTTACCTGCTGAGCCATCCCACTGGCCCCAGGAAGCTGACTTTTGATGTTCTTTGATAGTTGATCATATAGTCAAAGCATCCAGATCATAATTTGGCCCGCGTAAAGGTGAATATTGCTTGATACCACAGAAATCCGTTCTTTGTACTATCTTGGCAGTTTATATAGAACACTGTAAGCAGACTGAAAGATTTACACATGGGTCTATGGCATGAGGCAAATCTTACATTCACTCTCTCATATTCACTTCCTCCTTGATTAGGAAGCATAACGAAAAGAAACCATAAGACCATTTTTGAAAGTGGCAACAGAAATAAAAAATGATCAATAGCATTTTGCAAAAGCAAAAAAAATTCAGACAGAAGATTTCTTGGCCAATGTATGTACTAATAGCAAAGAAAAAAAGCCAAACATCATAAATGAAATCACTGTTAGAGGATCAAAACAAGCACTTGCACGCTAAGAGCTACATAAGTTAAGGCCCCACTCCCCCACAGTGTCTCATCTCTCCAGGAGAAAACTCAACTGGGCATACAACAATCACACTGCCTATGACCAAAACTCAAATCAGCAGCACAAAGACTGAAAATCTGGGTGAATCTCAGAGAATAAAGATGAGAAAAGTTCTTTCCGTGGATGAGGAAGAGCACTCTGAAAGTCCAGGGTGTGACATCTGTGTTTCTAGAGAAAACTATTAGGATAAGACAGCTGAGTTACAATGGGATGGAAAAAGATGTGATCGATCTTTTGTTGAGACAAAACTTTCTCTGAGTAGTCCTAGCTGACCTGAAACTAGCTCTACAGACCAGGCTGGCCTCAGACTCATAAAAATACACCTGCCTCTGGCTCCACAGCAATGAGATTAAAGACTTGCACTACCCCTGCCTGGTCCTGATAAAACTTTTAATCTGGAGAAGGAAATAGACATTATACATGACACATTCCTAGCATTTTCAATGCTATCATGGAGAGTGGAGAGAAAAAGAAAAGGAAACCATCTAGCATTTAAAAAAAAAAAACACTGGGGAAGTGACCATCTCACAAGATCGCTGAATGCTAGCCCACACAAGTGCTTAGTAACAGCCATGGCTGCAAGTCCTTGGCTACCTGGGCTCAGTCATTCCTCTCCTGCCATGGGAAATGTCAGAGTACTGTTGGTAAGTGCTATCACAAAGAAAATCCTCTTGAAGAATTTCAGATTGTTGTGTGCCTTGCCTTTTGATCAGCATACATGCATTAGCCAAGCCACAGCCTTCTTCCTGATAAATCCGGCTTCCATTACCTAAATATTACTTCTGAAATGACATATGAACTTAACCTTTCTGGTACTATAGAATATGTACCCCATTATATTTAAGTGGAATTAGTTGTTCTTAAGAAATAGCAGTGTCTTCAAGGCGGTAGTAGCGCACGCCTTTAATGCCAGCACTCGGGAGGCAGGGACAGACAGATCTCTGTGAATTTGAGACCAGCCTGGTCTACAAGAGCTAGTTTCAGGACAGGCTCCAAAGCTACAGAGAAATCCTGTCTTGAAAAACCAAGAAAAAAAGTAAAAAGTAAAAAAGAAGGAATAGGAGGAGGGGGAGGAGGAAAGAAAGAAAGAAAGAAAGAAAGAAAGAAAGAAAGAAAGAAAGAAAGAAAGAAAGAAAGAAAAATAGCAGTGTCAAGAACTAAGTCTAACTTATCCTCCAAAGAGCAAACACCCAAGAGACAAAGCTGGGAATGTTTCTGGTAAGTACACAGTGATAGCCAGAAAGCTCACTGTTGGGGACCTTCTAAAGTCTTTTTAAAGAGGTGCTTGCTCCCCTATTCTGTACTAAGAAAACGTTCAATAAACCTTAAAATTTGACAAACCTTAATTCTGGCTTAGAAAGACTCTGAGACAATAAAGATTACAATTTCTTTCCAAATATCCTATTTGCCTCTCCTTGCAATAATAAAACTAATCCCAACAACTCCTCCACTTCCTTAGATTGCACAGAATGGACTAGAGAGACCTTAGTTCATTGTTTTAAATTAAACAAAACAAAACAAAGAACAATCAGGACTCTGTAGCCCCCATCAGAACAGTGATACTGCACAGGACTTCAGGGTCAAGTGCCAACTGTCATCTTCAACTTACCACACGGTACAGACTAAATTAGCAAAGCAGTCACCAGTGAAACAAAGAAGGGACAGGGAGAAGAAGAAAGCAAAGGGAGGGAGGAAAGCTAGGAAGCAGAAGGCAGACCCACCACACTGTAACTTGCCTTAGAAGATTGGCTCCACATGCGTTCCAACACACAAAATTAAATATGGCATACTTCCCTCATATGCATAATCTATGCTTTAAAAAAGATGAGAACTAAGAGGGGAAACATATCCTATTTGTCTTTCTATGCTTCACTTATTTCAGCTAATATGACAATCTCTAGTTTCATGCATTTTCCTACAAGTGACATCATTTTGTTCTTTATGGCTGACTAGTACTCTGTTTCATATATGTACCATATCTTCTTTATCCTTCATCTCTTGATGGCTGTCTAGAGTGGCTCCCTATCTTGGGGACTTAAAAGCCCTGAAATATGCATGGGGTGCAACTATCTGGGGAATGCTGACCTGGTGAGTGAACTTTCCAGTTCTCCCACATAATGTTAACATGTGCTATGGGGGTGATTATTTTCACATACATTTATATGCAGAAAAAGTAAAATTATTCTCATTAGCTTCTTTACAGAATCTACACATCCTAGAATGTCTTAAGTTGTACTTTTAAAACCATTGAATTAAAATAAATACATTTGCAATAAATCAGGAGAAAATGTAGAAGTCCTTTTAAATAGCTGTTGCCAAATCCCAACAAGTATTTCTAAATCTTGGGAAACAATCCCAAAATCCATTTTGTGATCTACAGAAAGCCTCCTAGTTGAGCTGTCTCGTGTCCACACATCTCTGTGTCTCTGTTCTTCAGCTGTAGCTCCTTCTCAAAGGCTTTGGGTTCTTTAATAATTGTCTTGTCTGTCCTATATCATGCTTAGATTTCTCAGTGTCCCCAGATGTTTCTCAAGCTGTCTGCCCTACAACTGTAGTAGGTTCATGTAAAAATCCACTTAGTCATAGAATCAACACAGTCAATGGGTTCATATCATTACTAAGAGAAATTCCAGAATATTCCCTTCCCTTAAAGCTGTCAACCTTCAGTGGATATGAACTTAAGTACATATTTTATCAGTCACCCATTCTAACTTGTGATGTAGTGATATACATAATAGAAGAAAATAGTATTCCCATGAGGAATATTACATCTAAATTTCTTCATTAGCTAGTTTCATGAAACTCGAACATTAGTAGAAGTCGCTAAAAACCAAGCCATGGGCTTCTTAACAGCCTACCCCAGCTAGAAAAAAAATGTATTCTGTTCAGTCCAGGTAGCTACAAGGGCGTAGACTGGATTTCATTAATGCTGCTGCTTAATTGTTTGTAATGCCCGTCTCAAACAGGGAAAAGTAACAATTAACTGGCAAACACGCCTTGTGCTGTGCTTGTGCCTTCCAAAGCCATAGAAGAGTCGGAGAAGAGATGAAGTGGAAAGCCTAATGCTGCTGGTGGGTCCACTCATTTCTGTCCATAGGAAACTGAGCTGAAGGCAGAAAGCAGCATCTCTGTCCAGGGAAAACTCCACCCCGGGAAACTCTCAAGGAACAGCTCAAGCTTTCAGCTCTTGGTGGAAACACCTCCCTTCTCTTCTAAGTTCTGTGCTAAAGTCTTATTGTTCAGCAAATAATAATATCAACAAACATACATCATGGGAATCAACCTTTTGATTGATAAACATTAAAGATAAGTCTTTTTGCCAGTCATCTGTGCAAAGTGAGGCTTAGAAATGCATCTTTCACTATATTTAACTCATGTTTTTGAAAACTCTCAGTAAGAAATATGTAAGTAATACACTGAAAGAGAAAGAAAATACACATCATTTTTCTCCTTACTGGCAATATCTAACTCACATTCCTGGCAAAAAAAAAAAGGTGAAATGGTTATCTTCATACCAAAATTCCAAAATAACGTGTCAATATGTTTAGTATAAAACTATTCAAAGTAATGCAGAAGTATGCAACAAAATAGATTTCCTTCCTAAACTGGATAGTTACTTGTGGTAATCAATGACTTATTTTCACTAAATAATGGGCAGAGTATATGCCCTGTCCTTAGCTGTGCAGTAGTGTGTTTGCTTACATTCCCTCACCTTACAGTTGAGAGCACTACCCAGCTGAGGCAATAACTGTATTTACCCTTCTCTATATGCATTTGGTCCTTTCGTTGAGAATTAGTGCAATGTAAGAATATAGGGAAATGATTGAGTCTCTCTTTTGGTTAAAACAAGCTCAGAAGGCAACTTGGAGTGGTTATCTCCAGGCCCAACTGTTTCCTTTCTCCAGTGGGTACTGACCATGTCAGCATCGACCCTTGTGTGGTTCCACCACACCTTCAAATGCAGCCCATAAATGAAGCCTTTCCACAGTCCTATAAAAACATGAAAGGACCATTACAGCATCTAAAATTGGAGCTTTTGCTGCACTATTAGTTTAGAGAAAACCTTATGAATGCTGAAACAAAAACGTAATATTACTTTGCTTAGTTGTCAAAAGCATTACAATAATCCTGTTGTGATGCATGAGTTATCTTGGAGGCATCAGGGTGTTGCTAGGCAGCAGTCAATGAGTACTCAAAGTCACTGTTCTTGGAGACATGTTTTCATCACAAAAAGATAATGAACACACATGTCACTGTCCCTCTGTCCTTTGATTACGGCTTCCCCACATGGGGCATGACCACCAATACATTATTCCACACCCTTCATAAGCTTCCTGCGTGGCACCAAGGTAGGCCCACCTTGCATCAAGTCCACTTTACAGGGAATTTGTGGATGTGAGCTTCTACAACACTCAGACAGAAATCTGTGCAGCTTACTTCCCTTTTATTCCATAAACCACCCAAATTGTTGGCGCTGAAAAGTAAACCAAGATCAAATTTAGACATGTTGTTTGAAATCAGCAAAGATGAAACACTTTGGTGCCAGACAAAAGCACTGATTTTAAGAGTGAGTTTTTGGCCTCCTCTTAAACGATAAGCTTAGGCTGTGTGTTTTATGTCTGCATATATTGGCATGCCTCACATTTAAGATTATGACACACCAACTTATTTTGAAATTTTAAAGATCTTCCACTGTGCGTGTTTCGAGTCCTCTGTGACTATCATTGATAATTGAGCAATTAACTTGAAATTACCAAGTGAGCTGTGATGGCACAATGTGCAGCAAGCAACATGAAAGAGGAAAGACCGGAGGAGTGCTGCAGAGGGAGAGAAGTCGTAAGGAGGGAAAAGAGACCATAATGACAGTAGCAGTTCTGAGTTCGTTTTAATGGTCCTAGGTCTCAGATCTGAGTGTGCTCATAGAATAAGTTAATGGACCAAGTCCTGAATCTTGAAAACCCTTTGGAGCAGTGTGTTCTAGTGCTACAAAAAGAAACATTCTAACTGGTCTCTGTGATACTCACGGATTGCTCCAAAAAGCAAGTGAGAGAGTTTCATTAAACAACAAAAAATTAGGTTCAAAACCTTGACAAACAGATCTAAAGAAATACAAGCTCATAAGGTCTCACTTTACATGGAAGCCAGACAAAGCAAATCTCTAAAGTCTGACTTCAAGAAGGCATTGAGATACAAGCCAGAAATGAAAGGGCAAGGCAAGGCATGGAGACGGCGAACAGCAGCTCTACCAGAAAACCCAGGATCTCTCTGAGCCGCTCATCTGTTCAGGATCTGCAGATCTGGGCTTTTTCTCTACAGCCGCAGAGTGGGTCTGATGAGGAGCACGGTGCTAGCTTCCACACAGGCTACAGAGCACTCCATAAACCTAAATCCTACCTGACTTCAGCGCAGGCCATTCTAAAGGTTTATAAACCAAAAGTTTAGGAAGTCAGAGAAAAGAAACACTATTAATCACAGGGTTTTTTTTTTTTCTAAAAATCCCATTGATATTACTACAAAACACCGGTCTGAAGTAAAAATAGAGCAGGCTGGCCTTTCGGGGATGAATTAGAAAGACAGCAGACAGCATATAAAGAGAAAGAGTGCATGGACATCAGTATATAAAACTTAAAAGCTTGTGATGTAATGGATGTGCAGTCAGATTAGCAGCTCCTTTCAATTAAAGTAGATTTCTGGCCTTGGTGCACAAATGTATAGTAGGTCTGTGCATTAATGTAGAGACTTCAAATGTCAGTGTATCTCTAATTAACATGAGCACACAACTCTAAAACTGAGAAGGCACAATTCTAAATTCCTTACATTCCCAGCATTAATGCTTTCGTGGGGCAGCTCCCGTTGTCATGGAAAATGGCATTCAAGGCCTATTTGTGGATTTTCACAGCTCATCTTTTTTATTTACCTGCTCTATGTCAAGATTAGACTGAATAATATTTTTTAAAGATAATGCACTTAGACCTACTTCCCTTAAATTCACAGATGTTCTCCCTGAGGGAGCCCTGGTCTGGGCTATGCTGTTTGCCACAGATTTCTTTTCATAAAGAAAAAAAGCCACAAAGATATGAATTAATGATTCCTTACACCCCCAATCAATTAATTCAAAAAATTCCAGTAAAGCATGGAGTAGCAATAAACAGAAGTGTAGAAAAATTCCAAGAAGGCCCCAACACTCTAGAAAAGTGGAGAAATGAGTGGGGAGAGGGAGTTGGGTCACTGCTCCCCCGAATCTGACCTGCAGCAAGGAACTGAGGTCAGAGAGAATGACAAAAACAAGAGAAAGAAAATTCCCTCTCTCATTCCCCCCGGGTGTGTGTGTGTGTGTGTGTGTGTGTGTGTGTGTGTGTGTTTGCACCTGACAAGAAAATACTTGGTGGTCTTAGGGAAAGTTTACTGTTATTAAGACCATGAGGAGGTAGTATTTTCTATGTAGGAATTCATTTCAAACTGCAGGAGTTGTCTCGGTAGATTAGAAAAGCTAAGTACCTACTGAATCTTTGAATTTTGTTGTTATTTGCTTTATTTATTTAATCATTCATTATCCTGATAAAATTTGATAGAAAGAATTACATATTTTTTCATTAAAAATAAAAAAATTTAAAGTGACATACTGCATACAGAACAAGATCATTTTGCCCAATGCTTACTTTGAAAAAATATCTCATTTTATTCCTTAACAAGGGATAAAGACAGAAAGGAAGAGAGAGTTCTGGAATAAGACATGTTGTCAAAAGCCACAGTCAATCTGCTTCACAGTGCTTTCCTCTGAGCAGAATGGCAGATCTGAGCAGATAGATTCTAATCAGTCCTCACACACCCTTGGTGTGGCCTGTCCATTATGAATGTGCAAAATAATATCCCACCTTCCTTATCTCCTAGACGCTCCCGTGGCTGTGAGGTGTAACTTTCTGCTTCCGACCATGCAGTGACCATGCAGGTAATAAGGTTCACAGAGCCTCTAGCACTGCCCCGTCCACTGTCCCTGTGAGTCGGCCTGACTAGGTGAGGATTTCTACCCCTGAAGCTCTCACTCAGTGTAAGTGGTGACTAGCTCCACAGCAACTAAAGAAACAGCAACTTGGTCATGGCATCTGCCAAATCTCTTCCGATAGCCCTTCAGCATAAGGCAGACTTACCAAAGCTTGACTCGCTGGCCATGCCCTAAACTAAGCATTTTCTTAAAACTTGCTACTTCTCTATAACAAACATATAACAATTAAAGCATTTCAATTAATCTTTGGAAGTATTCAATTTTTTTCTTAAAATTTACCTTCTCTCTTGAGAAAAATTTCTTCCTTCTCCAAAACACGGTTTTAAACTATAAAAATATTTGGGGATGAGAGAAAGAGGGGAACACAACTGTTTTGATGTACATTATATATTCACCACAGAGTCTGTACCAAAGCACGAAATCTCCCTGAACTGACTGCTCCTCGGGATCTCTCTTACCTCACTCTTCTCTGAGAATAGGTACACGACACTTTTCAAGCCCAGATAACCAGAAGAAGTACAATGTCGTCATGGTAAACCACTCATCTATACGTACAGGAGAATTGTTAAGGTAACTCATTCCTACAGTGGGGCCCTATTTCCCAAAATAGCAAGTTTATTACTTGGGCTTAGGGGGATGGGGCTGCAATGTGCACAGGAAGTCACAACCAACAGCTTTTACAGCAGCTGACGTTTTCTTCTACGCTCTTCATCCCAAAACAATCACTTATGAAAAACTAATAATATTTACTAAACAGCTGTTTACAAGCTAACCAGAAATTGCATATGGGTTAATTGGTTTGCAAACTGTGACTTCTTCTTTATACAATGAGAAAAGCAATGACTAAATCAATACTCACAATTACACACGAGGATCACCCCAGCACCCAGAAGTCACTGGTAAATTGCCTTTGAATTCATGAAAGTGACCTAAAAAATTGGATACAAATGAAATGAAAAAACATAAGTAAAATGCGTTAGAGCTTTGTTGAAGAAATGCACATGCTGGCAATGAGCAACAACGTTTCCAAACAGAGTCAGTGTCCTCACCCTCTCTAAGAACTTTGCCAAGACTTTCATGCCAAAAGCAACAATTATTTCATTGTTCTACATCTAAAAATACAACATCTCCATCCACCATGACTTTCTCTAAGAAACCATCAGCAATAACGGAGGTGTTCAAAAGTAGGAGTGAAAATTACTAAAGGAAAATGTTTTTCAAAAGGGAAAATTAAACTTGCAAGCTACATTTGAAAACTAGGTTTCACTTGTCCTGAAGGTTAAATGGAATTCACTTCATTGGGAATATAACCAGCATGTTCAACAGAAATGCCATATAGGTAGAATTAATAAGAAAAGAGGCAGATTTTGCTCTACCTAAGGGTGAACTGCTGGCTGCTGAGGCTGTACACAGTGCATCCTGACTGGGCCGCAGCTCCCCCATCATTCTTGTGCTTTCACACACTTTAGTACACACTGAAGTAGCCGATGTAGTCAAACATGCAGGGCCGGCTTCCTAAAAACGGCACTAGCACAATGAGTCACTTATGCCTCTAAATATCTATGGCTTCCTCCCTCTAGAGCCACCATGCATTAGAAAGTAGTTAGGTCGTTTGTTTTTATTGTTTGGCCTAAATAAAGCACATTTTGGTTCCATGAAAACAAAGGAACTCTGTTACAGAAGCTGTGTTCTTTCCAGAATGTGAGGAAGCTGATGAGTGGTGTTCAAATGAAAGTAATGATGGAACTTGAGTTACTAATTTAGCTCAGAAACTTTCCTGGACTCTAGGGATGAGTTTGACTCATTCTGCAACTTTAAAAATATAAATGGCAAACACACAAGTTAGAACTAACTAGGTTTGAATAAAATTCATTCTAGAAAACAAAGAAAATTTTGGTCAATATCGTTGTAGGAGCCACCACAATCACCACAAATGATGGTAATAGATTAAGGGTGAGAATCTGAAAATGAGTGACAAAACAAAGGAAATATCTAATTCTGCTCCTTCACAGCACATAAAGTGCACTTTGCTCCAAGGGATCGTGATAAATTACTAAGGATGGATGGATAGTGGAAGCCTGGCATTTGAGCAGAGGAGAGTTTGGTTAGAGCAGCTTTTCTCAATCTGAGGATCATATATCAGATTTCCTGCATATCAGATATTTACATTATGGTTTATAACAGTAGCAAAATACAGTTATGAAGTAACAACAAAAATGATTTTATGGTTGGGGGTTACCACAACATGAGAAACTGTATTAAAGGATCACAGCATTAGGAAGGTTGAGAGTCTCGCTGGGTTTCCTCACGACATGATCCTGTAGAGAGTTGCACCTCAGGCCAATCCTACTCTGCTCACCAGGGTTCAGTAACTACATGATGCTGTGTGTCCAGGAAGACAGCATTGCCACTCATCCTTGGTGTTTTACCTTTCCCTGCTTGGAGACATCAGACGTTTTAGGATCTATGGGTGCAATGTTACCTGGAATACAACAACCCTATCCAGAAACTCAACATGAGTACACAAAGCAGCAGAGCATTTGGCTCTTGCGGGGAGGGGGGCACTGCTTTTTTTAATTTGATCCCCTTACTTCTTTATGAAGATATTACTTAGATTCAACCCCAGTGGCACAGGCCTGGATCCCAGCTACTGGGACAGCTGAGGCAGGACTGCAACCTCAAAGCCAGCCTGAGTCAGCATGGGCAATAAAGAGAGGGCTCAGAAATGCAGCTCAGTGAAAGAGCACTGCTTCCCATGCCCGAGGCCCTGTGTTCAATCGGTTCTCAGGGAAACAAAATTCTCAAGAAAGAATCTGCAGCAAAATGCAAGAAATCAAAAACAAAAAAACCTACGAGGTTTTCTAAAAAAAAAAAAAATCATACCTTGTTTCTTTGGTGCCTATTTAGTAATTATGAGAAGAGCATAATTCACTGTCATGTAAACAATGGAGAGGGAAAAAACAACAACTAGAAAATATTGCAACTAATAAGGCTTAACCTTTTTCAATAATTGAGCTGTTTAGGAGTTAAGATTTTTAACTCTAAAATATTTTAAAACTTGGAACAAACCAGATTCTAGACATTTGGGGCAAAAATGTATTTTGATATACACTAAAGGAAATTCTGTATATTCCATCTGTCAAATCATTGCAGTCTTGCTACATGTGGGTAAAGCTATCTCCAGATCAGACTGCCAATTGACTTACACTTACCGGTAAATTCCAGGACAAACAACTGGAAGAGAGCATATATTCCTAACATCGCTTAGCTCATTGTATGAACAACAGAAAGAATTGCTGCATCTTCCTCACACATAGAAAGCAGACGTAAAGAAGCCACGTGTTAGAGCAGGCCCGGCGTGACAACCAGCGCGTATTTCATGTTTCTAAGCTTTCCCTTTAAGACCTGGGAGAGATGAGGCTAAAGAAGACATTTCCAAAAGCACAAGTGGCTGCTTTGGTCCTGAGGGCAGCACAGATGTGAGAAGTTCTGGAGGAAACGCCCAAGAAAACCACAATCTGTTTGGTCCAGGGCATCCCCAGAACAACTAGTACCCACAGACGGCCCAAATCTCTGCGTACACTCAGCAAACAGTGGCGATGGCTCAGGGGTCGCATTGGAGCGTGAAAACACAGAAATGAGTGTTTTTAAAAAGTCTTCCCCTTCAAAATCTTCTATCATAGACTTTTACACTTAACACAGTGCTAACTTAACACTGCTCCCTACTGTTTATGTCAACCCTTCACATGTTCTTAGTTAAAATTTAAATTTTAGTAGTATACTTCAATATTTAAAAAAAAAAAAACAAAAATCTGAAGGAAAGAGTACCATGAAGAAATACTAATAATCCAATAATACAAAAAACATTAGTAACATAAAATACTAACCTTATAGCCAGAGATATAAGTAAACCATTTACCCATAATACTACAAAGATGATTTCTACACTGGGTCAAACAGTACTGGAGAGGGAGTAGATAAATAGGAACACTTGTGTACAAGAATGGACTATAAATTGGGGTAACTTTCTGAATAGAAATTTAGCAGTGTTAAAGTATTAAATGTCTGCATCCTTTAAATTGTCTAACAGTTATCCTAAAGGAATCAGTCACAAACAAGGGAAAAGATACAGTCCATGTACTATTTATGCTCATTATAACATTTTTATTTTAGTGAAAAACCAAAAAGAACCTTCTTGATGGAAAAATTAATTATAACACAGAAACATTACTTTGTAACTATTTAAAACTTTGATGTAAATCTTATATTTACTGATATAATATTGCCATGATAGATTCTTGAATAAAAATAATTTATATACTAAAAACAAATTTATAGAAAACCAAATGGTTATATGTATATATGTGAAAATAAAATACATGTATATATATTTAAGTCTTAAAAAGTACAATTTCACTGAAACTTTTATATTAAGTAATGGCACAAAGTTCATATTAATTGTTATAAATACAGATTGATCTCATTTGGGGGTTTATTTGTAACATGTTTGACAGATGCAAAAGCAGCAAAACTACTTCTAAAATTCAGTTTGCTATTTACACATTCAAAGAAATCAGATATATAGTAACTTGCTATTAGTCCAGGAACAAAAGCCAAGTGTTAACATTAGGGATATTTAAAAGAAAAAGAAACTCAGAGTTACCAGGCAACTTCAGACCCGTGTCTGAACATCAAATAAAGAAACTATGAACACTCAAAAAAGCCTGTCCCATTTTGCCAAAAATAGCTGACAGATCAAAGGTAAACAGCAAATAAAAACACAGGGCCCCTCCCCATGTAATTAGACTTTAAAAGCTTTCAGGCTAAATGTTTAATCCTACATAAAGTTCTGTCTCTAGGTCACACCCATTTCTTTTTTAACACTCCTCTATTTTTCTTTATTGTTTGATTTAGCATGAAGGTTCAAACATCAACTAGGTGGTTAGATTAAATGACCTTCCAGTCCTGACAGTCAGTAAAGTACTTTAAAAACAAATACCTATAAACAAAATTGTGCTCACCTTTACATTAAGTTACAGCATTACACATCAAAGAACTGATGAAGAATTTAAAAATTTTACTTTGTAGATTCACTGATTAGAAAAAGTTATATGTAGTGAACCACAGAGATAAACCAACTGCCTTCAAAACATTTCTTTCCTCAGTGCTAATCTTTTACATTCCAAAATAAAAACTGAGATATTAAGATATCTGAAGTATCCTGTGTGCAAATCTAACTCATTTCCTAGAGATATAAATTTACATTAAAACCTTTACTATCCTGCTATACACACACTTTAACTACATGGATCTAAAACAGAACAAAAAGCAACAAAAAAAATTTTTCCTCACAATTTTACAAAACTGACTTCATCTTTCCTGAACTCCATGAGGCTTAACTTAACATTTAGTGTTCTTAATAATCATACAAAGTACTGAAGCTATACAAATACACCATCAATTTTTACTTTCAAAAGAATTGGTACCAAGGCTAACACCCAAGTGTAGCATTGGGGGTGTTCACATGTGTATAGGTGCATACATGTATGGAGGAGAGAGGTCAACTTCTGGTGCTGTTTCTAAGTAGTTATACACTTGGTTTTCTGCTAGTTCAGCACCCTTCCCTAGAATAGCCTTCTTCGTAAGTGAGATAGGAATTCTACTCTTAAAGAGTTTCAAAGACAGTTACTTAAAAAGTCAGATCAATTATTAAAGCAGTGTATTCTGCACTGCTCAGTTTACAGGGTCAACAGTATTTCAGTTCCCATCCCACCTCAAAAGCAATCTTAAGAGATAACTGAGCAGCACAGAATGAGATGACATTAAGATGGTCTCATATCTTAAAGACATTGCCACTCTACTGGTAGTCAAACTCCTTTAGAGCCCTTAAATTTTACTACAAGTCTCCAAAGGCTAATGCTATATTTAAGAGTATTCATTTTGCTAGAAACTGAAACTTGGTTAGTTTTTAAAGTATTTTATTTAAAACAGCAACAATAAATCTACTGTAGAGCAATATGATAGTTAATGAAAGGCATTGTTTCTTATTTTTGTAAATTTCTTAAATGCTTTCTTCCCTAAAAGACAGCTATGTTCTCCTGGTGCCTGTTTCAGGCTGGTTTGGTGACAACAGTGAAAAGTATCCATTTTTACAAAGATACATACTTGGAAAGAGGCTCAATGTTTTGTAGCCTTTCCAGATAATTATGATTTTTTCTTTGATCTATATCAAAAACTGACAAGTAACCATTTCTCAAAGGGCAAGGGCAAGGTAGAATCTGAAGTCCAAACATCAGTTTACTTTTGAGTCCCCTGACTTCAAGTCCTCTGGTCCTTTTCCTGGGTCTTTGGGGCACACATGACTGTAGCATCGTTCATTCACTCATTTGAAAAATACTGGTTCACTCACTGAGTTACGCAGACCTCCAAAACACTCACATATTTTAATAAATAGTAGTTTTAAAATGACATTTCCTAATATTTCTACTGATTCTACCAGAAATGTTTTTAAACATATTGTGAAGCCATCAAGTTCTTTGTGGTAGATTCAAGTTTTCCAAACTATTAATTTTCTCCTGAAAGACTGAACTTTACTAACAAAGGGTAGTGTCAGTTGCCTTTCTTTTCTTCTTCCTTTCTTCCTTTCTTTTTTCCTTCTTCTTAAAGTCTCATTTCCTACAACAAATAAGCTCACTGCTCATTTTTTGAAGATAAGTCTGCCAAGGACCAGACATAGCTATTGTGTGTGTGGTTAGCTGTGCTTTCAAGTAAAGACTATACTCCACCAAAAACATGCTCAAACAAATATATGACTTTCCTCACAATGCCCATAACACTGGGTATGCAGCATGAGTACTCTGTGCATTCTTCCAATTTCAGAGTATTAAAACAATACTAAATAATTGATTAAAAAATCAATAATTTTTACTCATGTATAAAATTAAACAATTTTATACTTTTCTATTTTTTTATTTTTATCATGAGTGATGGGAAATGAGTTCTGTATTGTTTCTCCTAGGCACTTAAAATCACATCTAGTAAAAGATGTAGCTTCATCAGGCTTACATTTGGGTACCACTTCCATGCAACTGCCCGTATAGGGAACACAGAAAACACAAACATTAGGGTGAAGGTAGCTTTGACTTTAAAGACAAAGGCTCTTGAGGGTTCCTACTGTGCAGGCCACTTTTTGATAACTGCTTATGTACTCTAAAACGCCACTCTGCTGTAAGGAAAAGAAACTAGTTTAATATTATCAAGCCAACAAAGAAAAAGAAAGGAAATTAAGAATAGCAGTTATGATATGGGAAGTACTAATTAAGAGATTTTTTTTCTTTTCTATTTCCAAAAGTATAATGCTATTGGGTAGAAATCACAAAATGACCAATTTTAGTTAAGTCTGAGACAAATCTTTTTTAAAACAATGGAATAATTTGCTCACAAAATAAAAGGTATTCAGTCTGCTGGGTGGTAGTGGTGGTGAAGTCTTTAATCCCAGTACTCAGGAAGCAGAGGTAGGCAGATATCTGTAAGTTTAAGGCCAGCCTGGTCTCAGTGCTAGTTCCAGGGCAGCCAGGGCTATGCAGAGAAACATTGTCTCAAAACAACAACAATAAAAAGTGTGTCTAGTCTACACTGAATGCTTGTTAGGGGGTTATCAAAAGAACTTTTACGCCACATTAGAAGTTGAAAGTTGTGGGATGGAGTGGTGGGTAGTATTGCCATGAGCACTAACACCCAAATTCAGGTCCTAGAACCCAGGTGAAAATGACCACAGTGGCTCACATCTCTATTCCCAGTGCTGGGGTGTGGGAGAAAGACAGGCAAATCCTGAAAGTTCGATGACCAGCTAGTCTAACTGAATCAGTGAGCTTTCTCAGGACAAAAGGAACTCATGTTGCACAATGCAGGCCCATGGTTCACCTCTGCCAAGCTGTGAGGCTGAACTGTAAATCAGAGCTAGGATTGCCTAAGTGGGACATGTTTACACAGTCACCAACACTGTATTGCTCTTTCAACTACTGTGGACAAGTGGGCACAAATCAGTACTCACAGGAAAAACAATGAGGTTGTTTAGGAAGAAGAAAGTATGTCTTTACAAGGGTATTTTACAAAGGCAGCTTATCACCACGAATCAAGATCAAAATATAGACCACAAGCTTTCAAGAGCTGTTTCTAGATTCATCATGTGACTTAGTCTAAAGTGTCTGCACTGACTACAGAAAAACTCCCCATGCATACAGGAGGAAGGCTATTCAAGCAGAACCAAGCGTTATTAATCGGCCAAAGACTACTGGGATACATTTTGTAATTTCTTCTTTCGATAAACATGTACGCTTTTTATCTTTACTCCCCCTTACTTTTCTTAGCAAACACATTCTTTTGAAATACATATTGTTGTGACAGAGTTCTTCATTTGTTTCATTTTGTTTTGTTTTTGCTGGGGATGGAACTCATTACTTTGTGCTTGCTAGGCAAGTGTTCTTCCACTGAGATACACCCTCAACCTCCTGTTTAGAAATTATCACCTTTTTCCTTATCTCTTCATCATCTGTGTGGTTTTGGAGCATACATGTGCCACTTTTTAAAAAAAAAGGCAGCAAGAGGTTTTATGTGAGTAAAATTGGTAAAACAATAGCCAGAGTGCTTCTAAAATAAGATTTTAAAAATAAAAAAATAAAAGGCCCATCCAGACATACCACCTGTGTGGTCCTGAATCCTATTCTTGCCCAGAAACCTATTTTTATGCAGTTTCCCCAGGTATTTTCTACCGTGCTAAAATTCAAGACCTGCTGGGCTGAAAAGACAATGTATTGCACATGGGTAAGATCATAAAAACTTTAGTAAATTTTTAAAATTTTGTAACTAGTAAAATGTTTTATCTCATTGAAAGGACTTAGTGGTTTGGGTCTTTTTATTTTTAAACTACAACATATTTCTTTCAGTGTAAAATGGAATTGGAAACTAGACCTAGACTTAAAGATCTTAATTATTACTGTGTGGGTTGTTTTTTATTTTGGATATGAAGTAAAGATACAATAATTTGGTTAGCATTTCTGAGAGCCCATGGGTGTGAGGCATGGACCAGGACCTCAGGGATTCAGAACAATAAAGCTAAGTTCCAGCGCTCCTGCATCTGAGGTCTGGATTCCTCCTCTTGTGATACAATCTGTAGCTAAAAGTCTCACATTGGTGGAGAGGATTTCTTCCTCTAGTCAGCTTTCCCTCCATGAATTATACTTACTAGTAAGAATGGAGAGCAGGACACTGAAAATGGCAATAATGTAACAAAATCTTGCAAATAAATACCTGATCCCTAAGAAGTACAGACACCATTTCATTCAGCCTGCTGTTTCCTAGTAAGTACACTCGTGAAAACAAGTAATCCAGGACTGTTATTTGCACCAGGGCAGGTAAACCTAGATACATTTAGAGACATCTTAAAAGGGTCAATTTGATCCTCGTTTTAAGAAACTTCTTGTTGCTGCTCTCAGAACCACTCCCTCTTACCCACAAATAATGACTTGGGTAATGGAGCTTGGTAATTGAAAGTATCAGGCAAATAACACCAAGATGAGTTGACACCGCCTGTTGTGCAAATATGTACTTAGGATTATTATAAAAATAACAGCTGCATTATCAACTGGACACCAACCAGAACAACTTACATGAGTAGAGAGGGTGAGTGCGGTCTGAACTTGCTGTGCAGCATGGATGTGGCACTTTATACACTTTAAGCATTTCTAAATTCATGGCAGAAATTTAAAAAGGGAGAGATCAGAAACACAAAGATTTTGTAACTCAGGTCACTAAGAGTCAAATGTCTGGAGTGTGTCCTAATTACTCCCTGGGCAGTGCATGCTTTCTCTGCTGGGCACCACGCTAAGCCCTGAGAAGCACAAGTGACAGGAGTAGAACTGGTGACATCAAGGTACTCACAGCTGGTAAAGAAGTTTCTGCAGCAGTGTAGAAACATCCAGTAAAGACGCAGAATATAAACTACAGTTTCATATTCTTTGATAAAGGATGTGTATTCTAGAATGAGAATATTGCTGTTCCCTTCCCAGTTTTTGTGAGAGTTGGAGGTAAGAACCTGATTCCTGCGTGAGGCACAGCTTTCACATATGCATCCCTTCTCTGCCCTTACACTGAGATTCAGCTAACATGTGTCCAAGTCACAAATTATACAGATGACATGCTAGCTGGTATAGCTACCAACTTGTGCGTGCTTAAGTGCCTACGCAGAGAGCAGAAGTCAAGGTTGGGTATCTTTTGCTATTGCTTTCCACCTTATTGTTTAAAATGGGGTCTCTCATTGGACCTGAAGCACTAATTAGTGTAAGATCCACAACTCTCCATCTCCCAGTGCTGGGATCACAGGTATACGGTGCCATGCCTGGTTTTCACTCAGGTGCTAAAAATCTGAACTCAAGTCCTCATGCGTACTCAGTAATCGCCTCACCCATGGAGCCGTTTCCTCAGCCTGATAGCCAATACTTTTTTTAAAAGACTAACAAGAGTAGCAGGACCCTAGAGCTGAGGCCCTGGAAATGCTGTCACAGCAACAGTGTGCTGGGTGACTAACCACAGCAGACACACTGGAGGTTAGATGCACACTGTGAGCTAGTCCTCCCCAGTCTAAACAGGCCATTTGCCCACTCTCGAAACACAACAACAAGTATCATGGAGAGAGCCACTTACCCTGTCACTACATTTTCAAAATAGCTTAAGGGTCTCATTGTGAAGTATAGAGGAAATCTGGCCTGGCATCTCACAGGAAATGCCCCACCTCTGAGGTGGAAACTGTGGTCAAGGAAGCAAAAAGCTAAGAGTAGGCCCTGCCACAGGTTGGTGGCAGAACTGGCATGCTAAGTCCAAGTTTACAATTACTAGGCTTTGTCCACTCCAAGGCAAAAAGAAATGTCTCCCATTGTTTCATCTGTAAAATGGGATGGTAGACACCAAGTTTCAGTCCTTTACCTTTATTCTTAACTCACTTGACAAAAGATATTTTGTACTTAGTTCAAATGGAAGCAGGAACAGCTTGGGTTTAGATACATTTTTCCAGCACTAGCATCCTCCCACCTCCCCAAACAACTGCCAATTCTTTTGTCCCATCTATAAATTTTCACTTTCTCTTGCAAACTCCCTCTCCAAACAAGATTTGAATGAACATTGGTGTGTGTGTGTGTGTGTGTGTGTGTGTGTGTGTGTTCATACACAAGAAAAAATGCCCTGCATACTCTACATCATTCTATTCCTGATGCTGCTATGCTAAGGCTAGAAATGGGCAATAACTACTTTTTTAATTTGAAAAAATGGAAATGTCCTAAGCTCTCCAACATCCCAGCCCTAAATCTCATGTCATCCCCATCAGCCCTGATTCTATGGAATTGATGGTAAGAAAGGAAGACAACTAGGGCCAGAAAGATGGCTCAGTGAGTAAAGGTGCTTGCCACCAAGCCTGGGGACCCAAGTTCAATCCTTGGAATCCACACAGTGGAAGGAGAGAACTGACTCCTACAAATGTTACCGGAACCACACACACACAGAGAGAGAGATAGACAGAGACAGAGACAGAGACAGAGACAGAGACAGAGACAGAGACAGACAGACAGACAGGATAGGTAAGCAAACAAAAGTGTTTCATAAAGAAAGGAGGACAAATAATATAAAGCAAGTTCTATCACCCACACACAGGTCAGCTGATGTTGATCTCTGAGTGAATCTCCACAATCACCAATAAGGAATGACTGTCCCACTGTATGAATAAAAGACCTGGGATATCAACGGGCTTAAACATTCACTTCTCAGCAAGTACTGTGGCCAGTGTTGAAGCTCTACCAAGTTTCATTTCAAACCTCCTGCTCACTTCCTGCCCCATAACAGTGCTGCTTAGCATCTCTGGCCCCAACCCCTTCAAAACTTGTTGTTTCTTATACCAAGAACTCCTTTTAAGAAATTCTAAATGCTGCCATCTGTGTCCAATGACCCCAGCCCTGCTTTTCAGCTCCCATAATTCTTTGAGACAGATACTGAACCAAGCACACATGTCAGCCCACCCAAGCCTTTTCTGCACTGCTTCCATTTCTGAGTAACTTCTGGGATAAACCTGGATGAAGCCTTTGTGCATGCCAAGCAAGCACTCCACCACCTGCTACACTCCAGCCTCCAGTTATTCTTCTTTTCAAAATAATCAAAAATAAAACTTTAAAATATATGTATTATATACATTATATGAAAACTTGAAGAAATTAAAAGAATATACTCTGGTCAAGGATGTTATATTTGTGTTCAAATAAATGACTTAAGTACTGAATGATTTTTTTAAAAAAAAAATAAAGTTTAATATCTTCCCAAGAACAAAATAATATGCATGAGCCTTAGGTTTAAAACCTCTAGCGTAAATATTTCTAGAGTACAACAACTGAAGAAGATGTTACTGGTACAAAAACTCACTAGCAGACCAATGAACAACAGAATATTTTTCGAAAGAAGGATATGTAGAATTTAGAATACTGACACTTCAAGTTAGTAAAGGAAAATAAACTACTCAACAAATGATCCTGAGAAAAATATCTATTTACAAAGAAAACAACAGTATTGAACACCTACCTACCTCACATGTCATACTAAAGCAAATTCTCATGTGGGTTATTTATAATGTAAAAATGAAACCTATAATCTAAAAGAAAAATCGAGATGACTGCTTGTATAGTGTTACTGAGAAATATTTCTAAACATGCTATTAAAATAAATATTAATACAAGGTATAATTTTATTGTTTAATTTCTACATAAGTATAATGAAGGGACAAAGCACAATTTTTTAAATACATATGTTTGGAACAGCGTGACAGAGAAGGGTAAAGGCTCCAAAAGTAACTAAGAAAATGGAGAACAGAGTGCTGCATAGGTAGGTGTTTACAAATAACAAAGCGGGACAGCGAGTAAGCTTTAAAAATGTCCAGCATCACATTAATTCTCAGAATGCGACATTCATGAGCATAAGGAAAAGCAGTGCCTCTCCTTCACTGGTGAGAACAGCAGAGCCTTCCGGAAGCCAACTTGGCAGATTTGCTTTCATTACACATACAGTCACTGATGGCAAAAATTCAAATGTGAAAAGACATAAAAAGTAAAATATCCTGATTCTAGTACTCATAAAATTTTGATGGAGATGGCCGTAGATACAAAGACTCCTGTTTGTCTCTTTGCTAAGTGTTGGACTAGAGAGAAAATGTACAGAACTCACAGTGTTGCTCCTAACAGTAAAGGATACAAACTAGCAAAGGCCTGAGGAAGACCCTAGCTCAGGACAGAGTACAGTGCAGGTATTAAAGCTGGAACACACATTTATATATTATATTTATCAGAAAAAAAGAGGGTCATAACTATGCAAAAGGGGACTGAAGAAGCTAAGCTGCAATGTGTTCCATTAACATAAAAACAAAACTATCTTGTGTATATAAACACACATTAATATAAGAAGGATACGGATACACAGGTGACCAATCTGAGTAGTGATATATGTTTGAGTATGGAAATATATGCATAAATAAAAACAAAAAACTATTCAGAAAGATATTTTGGTAAGTGTTGGCAGCATAAGTGGCTTTTGCTCTTCTTCCTCTCTCTCTTCCCATACTGTCCAGATTATTTACATGCATGGGTACTCATTTCTCATAGAATCAGAGAAAAGGGCTCTTTTATTTTTAAATAAATTAAAAATTGGGTAAAGAGTAAATTAAGACTCATGCACAAGTTATTTTAGGACAAATTATAAGCTCCAAAATGATGCTGGAAAAGATAGATGATAGGTTGAAATAGTGCTATGAAATGATTAAATTTACTTTATTAAATAAATCCAATGCTTATGTATGTATATAAATATGATACATGTATATCAACATTTATCTTCTTACATTATAAATGATTAAACCTTTACAAAAAGGTTGAAGGAAATTGGAAAACTACGTTTCCAGGAAGTCTGTTTTGATATGAGCATGATTATTCTTATGATTTAAAACGCAGAAGAAAAGAAGATGAAATAGCAAGGAGAGGAATCTAAAGCTACCTGTGATCACATATTTAAGTAAAACATAGTTGACTTACATTGCATAAAATTATGTAGTTATTAAAATTTTTATTTAGACTCCTAGGCAATAACACAACAACAATATGCTAGTGTCGGCACACAAAGCAAAAATAGGGACACAGATTCTATTTGCATGCTTTAAAAAGAAATTAATCCTAAATTTAAACAAAAGGCTAAAAAGAACTATTGAACTGTTAACTAAGGCTGCCACTATGTTTTGGAACAGGGATAAGGTTCATTCTTTTCTTTCTAGTTTTGTAGTTTTTGAAATTTTCATAGTGCTGAATGGTTTTCATTAGAAAAATATAAAGACCCTGCAAAAGTATACAGTTCCAAATGGAGTTCACATTTACAAAGTTCACAATCCTGACCAGTATTCAGGACTTTTTCTAGACTGTACACATGCAGGACCCCTCCTTAACCAGTAATATGAGCTCCATAACCTATATTCAAAGTCCGTCTCCTAGATACAGCACCGAATACTTGCAGCTTTCATCCAGGAATGGGCATGCTGTGTAGTCTCTATTGTGTGTACTGAAGAAGTTCTGAGTTAATGATCAGTATTACTAAACTTCTCATGGATCAACAATGTTCCTCAAAGATGCAGAATGGAATAGTTTACCTATTTTTTCCTTCATGAGTAATTTTCATTTCCTCATCTATGAATGGCACACCATAAATCTGTCTTGTGACTCTGATGCTGAGATTATGTAGAAGGACAGCAATCACTATGGTCCCTAGCATGAAAGAGTGCTTGACAACTGGTAGCAACTATCATTGATATGTTTAAATATTTAATTTCACTTCACAATATTGATGCTCTTTAAACTGTTGATATTCTCCTCGGCATCTTAGTTTTCTCATCTGTAATATAAAAAGAACCTTACCTATCTCAAAGAGATTTTTAGGATCATTAAAATTATCCACTGGAGGGCTAAAGTAGTTAAGAGCGCTGGCTGTTCTTTCAAAAGACCTGGGTTCAATTCCCAGCACCCACATGGCAGCTCATAGCTGCCTATAACTCCAGTTCCAGAGTAACTCATGCAGGTAAAACACCAAAGCACATAAATTTTAAAAAAGGGGGAAAAAAGATTATTCTCCAGGCAGTGGTGGTGCACACCTTTAACTCTAGCACTCTGGAGGCAGAGGCAGCAGATCTCTGAGTTCGAGGTCAGCCTACAGAGCAAGTTCTAGGACATCCAGGACTACACAGAGAAACCCGGTCTTAAAGGGGAAAAAAGATTATCTACATAAAAGCCTACAAAATAGTGAGCATTTAACAATTTTTTTACAACTATTGTCAGCAAACTTCCTATAAAATGCCAGACAGTAAGTAATCACATGTCTGCAGCTCCCAGGGTCCCACCACATGCACTTGATCTTCCCTGAAGGGACAAGAGTAGCTATGGGGACTCTATAAGGAAACGAGCCAACTGATTCTAACAAAGCATTGTCTATACAGGTTTGGGGGTAAATTTGGTGATCTGTACATCTTTCCTGCTCCCGAGATCACTGGACTCCACATGCTAATCTGCAACACTCTAGCAATACCTTAGCTAGACCACCTGGGCCAAGGCTTTCCCAGAGTGTGTCCTGTGGAACACTGGTTCTATTACACAAGGAAACTCAGGACGGTTCTGTGATCACATAAGTTCAATAAATTCCAGAATGAACAGATTTTGTGTGTAAGAAACTTCTATGTACATTACTGTCTGTGAAAATCTCAAAACAAATGGGTAAAGAAAAATGTATAACTAACTGATAAATTGTTTTATCATAATTTTCAAACACATATCCACTTAGTGATATATAGATCATAAATAAACAAAATCAGGCAAAAGTCTACTGTTTACCTTCTAATGAGAAGGCAAACAAGACAAAAACAATCAAGTGGCCTGAACAGTATTTCAGACAACATCAAGTAATGAG
Source organism: Alexandromys fortis (assembly GCF_014885135.2). Taxonomy (NCBI): domain Eukaryota; kingdom Metazoa; phylum Chordata; class Mammalia; order Rodentia; family Cricetidae; genus Alexandromys; species Alexandromys fortis. The sequence continues at coordinate 9,654,077 of NW_026067926.1, read as the reverse complement.
GAGGAAGAAGCATAAAACCATGAACACAGAGCACAGCAGAGCTGGAGTGTGAGACCTCAGGTGCCCAGAAATTAAGCACTACAACAAAAAAAAAATATGTTATTCTATGTATTTTACAATGGGTATTTCTAATGAAAAAATGAATTTTCAAACTAGCACACACATACTATTCAAAAGAAAACACTAATAACATCAGACAAGGGTGGCTTGAAGTAAAAAACAATCACTAGAAAAAGAGAATAGTAATAATAATAATCATAATAGGAACAATAACAAAGCAATTCACCAATATAATGTAGCAGGGCTGTTTGTGTTAACCTAATGACATAGTACCAAAATACCTAATTAAATTTAGTAGAACTATAAGGAAGAGTAAACAAATTTATAATCAGAGTAAAGATTGTTTAAACTTTCTCTCAATTTTTTTTTAATTAAAAAGAAACCTCTGTTGAGACAGGTCATTTACCACCAAGGTTGGTGACCTGAGTTCAATCCCCACAGCCCAAGTGGAAAGACAGGACAGATTCCCATAGGTTGTCCTCTGATCTCCATGTGAACACTGTAATGTGCATTCACCCCTGTGCACACAAATAATTCATACACACACATAATAAATTGAAAATCAATTTAATCTTATATACTTTTACATATTTTATATATTAAATATTTTTCGTGGTAGCTGATAAAATATAGAGACTAGAAAAAAATCTAACTAGTATTACCAATAAATTTGAACCAACTGATTTATTTACTGGTGCACCCAACTTAACGAAGACAACAATGACCACTGTCACCTCTTCTTTTCTCAGTATGGCACTGAACAATACAGCTAGACAAAAATAAATAAAAATGTGAGGACTGATGAAAGCAAAAACAAATAAATCAACAGTGAATGTAAGCACTGAAAAGAAGACACTAAACTGCATTATGTGAGGATGATTGTATGAGTTAACTTGCCAGTTAGCTTGACAAGATTTACAACCCCTAGGGGACACACCTCTGGGTATGTCTGCCAGAGACTCTCCAGAGTGGTAGCTGAGGAGAAAGATCCACCTGAAAGTGGACAGCACCATCCCTTGAGCTGAGATTCTGAGTGAATAAAAAGGAACAAAATGAGCTGAACACCAGCATTTGTCCCTCTCTGCTTCCTGACTGCACACCCAGTGTCGCCAGTCCCCTCGGGTCCGGCTGCCATGTCTTCCCACCATGGAGCATTATGCCCTCACACCAAGAGCCAAAAGAGACCCTTCCCTCTGAAACTGTTTGTGTTGGGTATTTCATCGCAGCAATGAGAAAAGTAACACATGTAAAATAGAAATGAGTCCATAGAGGAAGAACTGTAGTGACTTTGGCAAGTTTGTTTTGTGTCAAAGCACTGTACCAAAAAAAAAAGTGTTATATGTAAAATCCCAAAAAGCATAATATATAATATTTATAAAAACTATTTCAATGGGCTGGGGAGATGGTTCAGTGGTTAAGAGCATTGCCTGCTCTTCCAAAGGTCCTGAGTTCAATTCCCGGCAACCACATGGTGGCTCACAACCACCTGTAATGAGGTCTGGTGCAGACATACACACAGACAGAATATCATATACATAATAAATAAATAAACAAACAAACAAACAATTTCAAGCCAGGTGGTGGTGGTGCACGCCTTTAATCCCAGCACTTGGGAGGCAGAGGCAGGCAGATTTCTGTGAGTTCAAGGCAGTCTGGTATACAAGAGCTAGTTCCAGGACCGGAACCAAAAAACCTATGGAGAAACCCTGTCTTGAAAATTAAAAAAAAAAAAACTATTTCAAGAATACATTTATATAAATACCTGCACAGACATCAGAAACCTAAGTAAAATGTATAATCAAAGACATATAAAATCTCCATGTAATAATCTGTGAATTTTTCTTTTTTTGGTTTTTCAAGACAGGGTTTCTCTGTAGCTTTGGGTTCTGTCATGGAACTAGCTCTTGTAGACCAGGCTAGCATCGAACTCACAGAGATCTGCCTGCCTCTGCCTCCCGAGTGCTGGGACTAAATGTGTGCGCCACCAGTAAGTTTGAAGACCAGACATGGGACCGACACTGAGCTGTGGAGTAAAAGATTCTATAGGAGTCATTCTCTCCAAGTTAACCTACAGCTTCAAAGCAATGCCAGTTAAAGCTACAACAGTCTATGCATATATATGTATAATTTCCTAAGCTGAGTGTATATGAGCATACACACACACACAAACACACAGAGAGAGAGAGAGAGAGAGAGAGAGAGAGAGAGAGAGAGAGAGAGAGAGAGAGAAACAAGCTTCCTAGGCCACAGCCAGACTTAGAGAAACAGTAATGGCCAGACCTGCCCACAGGAAGACACAGGTAGCACAGAGACTTCTGGATGGCTGCACAGTTGTTTAATGATGTGCACACTGCTAAGTGATAAGGAAAGCTGGGTCCCACCGGACAACTTTATAGAAAACAGCAATAGACCTGGCCTAGTTCTCACACTCCAAATCCATTCTGGATGCTTCATGACTCTAAACTTTCAAAGTGAGACAGTGGCCAAGAGTCTCAAATGAAAACCCAGTGGATCATAGCTATCCTGTGGAAGTGTTTTCAAGATTCCATTACCATTTTAAAATTGTTCAGATGCTGTATTTTTTTTTCTAGAGAAAGGAATGGCAGGTGTCCGGTGTTGGGGTTCTTTAGCTCGGTGCAGTCTGCAGACTACAGTGTTTGCTCTCATATGGCTGCACACACGTCTCCCCTTCTTCAGGCCTTACTCTTGAAGGTACCCGGAGGGTTACCCCAGGGCAGGTTCAGCAGTAGGGGGGGGGTTATAAATGCCCCTGAAGGAAAATCTCTACAGAGCATGGGTTTTAGGCTCTTCCTTCAGGAAGGCACCAGTGTGACCCAGTCAAGGCCCCTTCATCTTCCCAGCCTCCCAGCCAATGCCTGCACTATTCTTCCCTAAGGCTGCCTGCCCCAGATGTTGCCACAGCCTCATTGCTGTTGGGAACCACCTACCATGAATTGATTTTCCTCCACAGCACATCTGGAGCTCCTACAAAGTCAGTAGGGAGAGACAAATGACTGAATAAGACAGAGGTTTGAAAATAAGATTCATAAAGGAGGACTTCTAAATGGCCTACAAACTTTTAAAGGTATGAAAATTTAGTCATCCTTTGAGAACTACAACTTAAAACCATAAGAAGATGTCCCACCATGCCCCAGAATGCTGCAGCCACAAAATCTGATAACAATGATGGGAGCAGGAGCTGTGCCACAAGTAGGAGTGGGGAAGGACTTGTATCTAAGTAAAGAACACACCTCATCCTGGAATCCAGAAGCTCCACCTCTCCGATTCCCCCACCAAAGGTGCATGCACCTGTGCACCTGAGAGAGAGAGCACTTACCACTGAGCCCCAACCTGGAAATGTTTGACGACACAAGAATGGGTAATTATGGCCAGGACCCAATGAAATAGTACACAACAATGGAAAAAGCATACTGTCATCACACAGACCAATCAGAATGGATCTCTCACAGACACTGTGGACTGAAAGATCTAGATGGAAAAGGACAGAAATCTACCAATCTATTTATATTCAAGTATAGAAAATAAGCAAAGCAAAATTGTCTTGTTTAGGCATGTCTGATCTAGGGTGAAAGTACAAAGAAAATAGAAAACACTACAATCTCAAAAGAAAGGCAATGTCAACTTTATCTTTGGATGGGGTGTGGGCTTTAAGAGGCTGAAAACACTGGGCCTTTTAACTAAGGCATCGGTTGTAGATGTTTTCCCCATGATAAAACACCTTTTAAAATCCAGGTGCAATATCATGATCCTGAATTCCCAGCTTTTGGGGAATAGAGAAAAAAGGCCAAGGGTTCAAGCTCAGCCTCAGCTACACAGTAATTTCTAGAACAGCCTTTGAGCATGAGATTTAGCTCAAAAAAATTCTTTAATGAAAGAAAAACCTTCTTGTTTTGTGTAACTTTCTATATATGTATATATTTTATAATAAAAACGTTAAGGACAAGTATTAATATCTGACATTTAAACATAAGGCAAACAATCTAATTGGATGAAAATATAAATTAAACAATGAGGTCTGTTTTCACCTGTATGGTGTAGGGTATGGAGAAAGAAGAACTGATGATAATTTTAAGGTTAGAAATTGACAGACCAACTATGGAAAAACATTTAACCACTTTCATTTAAAATTTCAATTCCTGGGAAGACATAGTGAAGCCCAGAACCTGGGAAGTAGATGAAGAGGATCAGGAGTTTAAGGCCAACTTCAGCTACAAAGAGTTCAAGGCCAGCCCTGGTTACATAAGACACCATCCCCAACCCACCTCAAAAAAAAAAAAAGTAAAATAAAATACAATCTTTATATATAACCTTTAGTTCACAATTCAATGTCTAGAAATTTCCCATATATCATTCACACATAATCACATATTCTACAGAAATATTTGCTACAATATTGTTAATAGCAAAGTACTAGAACCAGTAAAGTAAGTATCCATTAAAGAGGATTAAATTGGTGCTAGTATACACATATATCTGAATATAATGTAGTGTAACACATTATATGTCCTGATAAAAATATTCTCGACACACTATGAAATTTTCAAAAATAACATACAAACAAATACACTTAATACAGGACCACTTATACTGAAGAGATAAAGCCACTTTACTGGTTATTCTCTGGTGGGTTTATAGGAAAACAGTAATAGCCATGGCATTGGGGGACAGAACTTAGGATCTTGAGGGACTTGAAGAAAATAAATATCTACTTTTTGAACTATATATCTTTCGTGATTTTATAAATTATTACTATATATGTATGTGATCTTTTCAAATAAGTTTATTTTGGAATTTAATTTCACAGAAGCCCTCACAGACCTTGGCACATGATAAAACCTAACCCTGGGAAGGTTTCTCAAGCTGGGCTTATTTTTAACACACATTAATCTAGGCACAATTGGTATATTAGGTAGCAACATCTCTGAGATGCCCTGGAGGGAGCACAATGGACAAAACCTAAAAATGAAGTTTGGAGACCTGTAGTCCTGGCATAATGGTCTCACTGCAAAGGAAGAGACTTTGAGATGGCATATCTATAAAAATACACTACTAAATACTGTTGAGTAGAGCAAAGATGAGAGGCATTTTAGCCTTGTGCTAGTAAACGCCAGAGTAAACATCACACGCTCACATACATGAAGGGAGAACAAGCCGTACCCATGCCCAAACAGGCCCATAGAACATACACGCCCAGTATGAAATTTTTAATAAATTTCATTTCTCTTTACCTAGGCATTCTTGAGCAATAAGTGATTCTTTCTTCCAGTTGATTTTGCCTATTTTCTGGTACTTATGCCCTCCGGGACATGGTGAGGTTTAACAATTTATGCAGAATTAAAACGGTTGCTATAAGTTGAATCAAACAGATTGTTTCAGTTTGACCCCCTCCCTTGCAAAGGCAGCTCAATCAATGCAGCAGCGCTGTAGCTCTGACTATAGCCCACATTCCATGAGCACTCGGGAGTCTAGCTTTGTCAGGCTGTCTATGAATATCTCATTTCAGCTGCTCTCATAGCTGCCGTTTATGCTGGCTCAGTCATCCACAGGTCTCACTTGTGTGCAGCCACGAGTGGTGTGCAGATCATCAATCTGAGTCCCATCACAACAGGAGGGATCATACCTGGATGAGGTGAGCACTGCCTCTCTGAGAACTGGGAAGCTGCTCACTCACCAGTAGGTAGGAGGTGGTGCAACTCCCTCCTTATTCACAGACTGCAGACTACTGAGTTAACAGCCTACCGGGAGTTTTATCTCTTTACTTGCTTGTTACAATCTACAAAAAAAGCTATTATTCTGGCCAAGCCAACATCAACAGTTTTATTTCATTTTTTTCCTTTCCACAGGTACTGAGTACCTGGTCTTGGACTACAGTACACCTAAATTCTTTCAGTTCTACCTGGTGTCAGACCTTTTAATTCTTGATTAATTAATTTTTCAGTTTGAAAAATCATGAATTCATTATGACGTTGTCTGTCGCTGTGCTTTGCCCATGTCCCCCTCCTGCTGGTCCCCTCCATAATGGATCTATTGAGAGAATTGTTCCCTGTCTTTCCTTTTATACTGTACCTTAGGATACAGCCTTCAGTAAACATTGTATTAAAGCACAAAGTTCAATTTAGGTAGTATAATTTTATAAATTGAAAGATTATATAATCAAAGAACTTTTAAATCAGCCATTTCGGTGGTAAATTGTGATTACTAGCATCCTGGCTTTTGCTTTCTATGAAATATCTCATAGGGCAGTTTATCTGAACTTGTCTGTGTCACAGCTTTTGTTGTGTGCTGGTAGTGTCTTGGAGACTGCTGCCAAATTGCTTTCAATTTCGAGTCCATTACCAAGACATCCAATATAGAACTGATTTTTATCCCCCCATTTTTCAAAATAAGGAAACTGATCAGGAGCACGGAAGGCAGTGGAAAGCAGTGAGCAATCCTCTTGCAGGCTGATTGCAGAAAATAATAAAAACTCTCGGGTTTTTATCTTAGTGAGAATCTTCACTGACTAAAAAGCAAGCTGAAAATCCAACATCATTGCCCAGAAAAGAGGAAAGCAGAGTAAGAAGAAACGGCTGTGGGCTGTGTATAAGCATCCTGAACTTTCTTTGGAGCTGGCTGGGAACATTTCTACTTTTAAAATCTTGTTTCATTGTTTGTCTCTGTGTCGCAGCAGCATATGGATGTGTTGCTGTGGATGATGGTGGCTACAGAACCACAGAGTGTACCACAGCATCAGTCACCAGGGTTCCCACCCATAGTGTCACCCTCACAGACCATCTGGTGCTCCTTCTGCATAATGACCAAAATATTGACTTAGCACTTAACACTCTGGGGAGGCTTAGACCGATTTTTTTAAAGCAAGAAAAATTCTTGCCAATTCAAAACAGAATTGCACTGTGTAAATCTGTTTCCAACAGAGCCTTTCCATGGCCAGGGTTACCTGTTGTTAGAGAATTGTTATTGTCACAAGTGGACTCTACAAACAGTGTAATCCATGAGGACAGCGGCCAAGAGCAGATGCTGCCCAGACATCCACCCACTAAATCCTGTTCCTGGTGTAGTCAGTTCACTTCAGGGGTGAATCAGAGCAAGGTGACTCACCTTGAGAAGGGACATCTGTGGCTCTCCACCTTAAAGAGGAAAAGTTAAGCTACTAAAACCGAAAAGCATCAGAGCTGACCAGGTTCCAAAATAACACTCCCAGACCACGGCTTCTCTATCACTCTGGTCTTCTCAGAACAGCTGTCTAAAACAAGTTCCTCACATTAAAGACAAAAGGGAGGAGATTGAGGTTTTGAACTGTGCCTCTGACAAGCCCATATGAGTGTCTCACCATTGTGAATGCATTCAAGGGGAAAGCAAGCAAGGCAAATCGGAACTCAGGAAAGCATCACACTTAAAAATGTCTCATTTCAGAACAGCAGATTGCACATATGTTCTTTTTTTGTCCCAACTTTTGTGCACCAAATGCTTACCTAAGTACAACAAAAGCAACCATCATCCTCTAAATGGTGTGTGCCAGGGAAACATGTGTCATGGTGGATGAGAGATGCACATAAAGCTGTAGCTGGCAAACTGTCAAAGCATTCGAATACACCCACTCATGATAAAGAATTCACACGAGCACTGTGGAATATCTTAACTTGGCAAGAAAAGCAGCAGTGCACAACATCTTCTGATCAGCAGTCAGCTACAAAAGGATTGCTTCGGAGTCAGTATTACATCACACTGTGTTCATGCCTATGACTCCTCTTTGAAAGACTGGATTTTCAGCAGTTACTATGATAAGCAACTGTGCTACGATGAATGTGAAACAGGAAGCTAGGGTAACAATGTGCAGTCTGTTTGCAAAGTTTAAAAAGAGGCAAATATATCTCATTAGTAACAATGATTTAAAAATGAGATCATCCATTTATGTTGCATACCTTTAATCCCAACAATCAGAAGGCAAGAGGCAGGCAGATCTCTGTGAATTCCAAGCTGGCCTGGGCTACATAGTAAGACTATGTCATGCAAAAAATAGAAAGAACTGAGATTAAACTAATGGTTTTGCTTGTTTATGTGTATTATCTTTTACAAAGAGCTACAAAGTTAGGAGCATATAAGCACTTGAACTGGGTGATTCCAACCATGTGATGAAGTGAACTGTGGCTAGTTCTTTTGGAGAAGAATCGCTGCAATAAAATCGCTGACACCCTAAATACACCAAAAACCAAGTAAATTTGACTTCTGGTATGAACCTGTTAGAGCCTGCACAATCCCAAATGTGTAAAACTCAAGGAAACCAAAGTACTTCTTATAAAGAAACAGAAATGACCAGACTCTGATAATCCACTTCCCAAGCAAAGCAGCCTCACCTGCATGCAGAGGAGCAAGGCTGGCCCCGGAGGCGGAGGCGCTAGAAGCAAACCTTGAAGGTTCAGTACCTTGCAAAGCAAACATACTCTGAAAGAAGCCCCTGAGAGGGGCAAGGGAGACAGACTACACAAGAGGATGACGCTCCTGGAAACCCCACCACCTTCCTGCTTAGGGAGTGACTGCTGCATAAACAATGTTTGTGCGACTTCACATTCCGTGTGCTGACTGCATCTCATGATACTGAACTCAGACCAAATGTACCAGAAAAAAATGTACAGTAGCTTGAGGGTGAAATAGATAACTAAAATGAAAGACCCTAACCATCAGCCCGTCCACACCCGAGAGACAAGTGAGAGGGTAACAGTAGGAAGAAGCGAGGAGAGAGATCTTCACAGAATAAAATAAAAAGGATCAGGAACCTAACTACCAACACATGATGTCAAAGGGAAAACACAGATGAGGTCGGGGAGTGTCCACAGCTGTGATCCCAAAAGACTGCAAAACACCACAACCACAGCAGCCAACTAAAAAAAAAGAGAGAAGACTCAAATTTGAGCATTTCACACATTCTTACTGACAAATGAGTTTTTATTAATGAAAAATCAATTTTTCATGCAAATATACGACTACAAAGTATCAATAATAACTATTTGGTTTTTTTTCTTTAATACCAAGAACCACACTATTGTTCTGCTCTTGTGTTCTTTAATGAATTCAACACAATGGACTGATTATCTGGACTTATTTGTGCAGCTATTTTACTAAAACTAGGTCAGACCGAAGGAAAGCTTTGGTACAAGCAGAGTAATTTGATACATAATAGTCCAAAAATCACTCTTTCTCCTCCCTGCTAAGAGCTAACTGTGCCTGCAACTTACTGCTTCCCAGACTCCTCATATTTATAAAATATAGTTTTTTAAAAACAATATGTTGAGCCAGAAGTGCTGTAATGAGTTAGGGTGACAGAATAAAAATAATTTGAATGCAGGAAGTTCTACAAAGCACGTTGTTAGCAAGCGTGAAAGACAGCCTCTTACTTTCACTCTCACATGAGCTGCAGGAGGTGGCTAGAGCTGCTCTCTACACTCAGATGAATAATTTCTCACTTGCACAGACACACTTCCAATAGTATGACATAAGCAAAGGCCACATCACATACCCGGCCATTAGTAATGACCAAAGAAAACAACTGCCACTGGGACTGGATATTTAAAACAGGACATGAGAACTGTTTCTCAGGGCTACAGGTGGAGCTCAACAATTGAGTCCTTGTCTGATGTGTGCCAGACCCTTATTTAAATCCTCAGTACAAAGAAATTACAATGGATACATTAGCCAATAAAATGATCCTGAATAAGTAACTGGTCATCAGACTAGAAAACAAAATTAGTCTATAATTATTTCCTTTTCTAATAAGAGTGGGTATTAACGTTGGTCATTTCCAGGGTTCTTCTCAGACTGCCTTCCACCATTCCCTCTCATCCGTCAGAATAGCCCCTTCTTGCCTTCCACCATTCCCTCCCTCTCAGCCGTCAGAACAGAACAGCCCCTTCTTGCCTTCCATTCACCTTAATTTCTATATACCTAAAGCTTCAACTTCTCCCCATTTTGAGTACTGCTTGGCCCATCCACAAGCTTCAAGGTATTTTTCTTAAATAAAAGGTGAGCATGTCACTATCAGGCTCAAAATTGGCAGGTCTCCCTAAAACCTAATCATATAACCCTATCATAACCCTAAAATCTTTACTATATTCAAGATTTTTGTAAATCTGGCCTCAAAATAAATTGTCTATTCCTTTCATTAGGCCTTCGCTCCTGTTTTTCTCCAAAGCCATTGAAATGTATTCCTCTTGACCTCAGCTGTGGCGTACAAATACTACTTTCTCCATCAAGCTACCTCTCTTTTCTTTAGCCTTTATTCACAGTGTGTGTGTGTGTGTGTGTGTGTGTGTGTGTGTGTGCAAACTCATGAGCCATGTGCAAGTGGAGATGAGAGAACAAGTTGCAGGAGTTGGTTCCACAGACAGAAGTCAGGTTGTCAGGCTTGGTGGCAAGCACCTTTATCTCCTGAACCACCACAGTAATGCACCTGACAAGTACTTTTGAGAATAAAGTCTTCAGACTAGAATGCATCCCTCAAGGCTTGAGTACTGAGAACATGACCTTTATGTCTCCTGAACACACAAGCTTGCTCTGTGTGTAATATCTTTTGTCATCTTCACTAGGCTATCTTCTCATGAAGAGAAGACTTACCTTGTTCATTTTAATTTCCCCAGCAAAGTCTATACAAGTGCTCTGACTACCAGGAACTAGGTAACATTCTGTGAAATGTAAATATGAAGCAATTTATGCAAACAAGACTTCTAGAGAAATCACAACTTAAAGAGAAATTAAGAAGAGGACACTCCCATAGTGGAAGGATAAAAATACTTGCTATTGGCATGCCACACCTTATTATACATCTTATCCACTTCAGTCAGCAACTGTTTTTAAAAACAAACAAATTATAGAAGCAGTATGTGTATCCATCAACGTGTTTTCAAACCGTGAGGTGATGTCTTCAGCAACAATGTTTCTCAGCAAAGCAACTGTATCTGCCTTTTCAAAACATTCTATTTCCTGAATTTATTTCTTGAATATAAATAATTACCTCTTAAAGGCTAGGCAAAAAATTAGATCACTATTGAAAATATCTTTTATTCACATCTCATTAGATTTCTCCTTTATATTTAGACCTCTAACGGAATCTCAGTTACAGCACTTTTCCCAGTAAGAAAGGCAGAGCTTGCTCGTGTTTTTACTCACTTGCTAGATTTTGAGAAAATGGGATAAAAGAAGAAAAAGAACATAAATGAATCTTCATTTTCAGCAGCTAGGATAAAAATCCAACATATTATTAACCATCTCTTCCAGGTTCTATTCAATAAGCTAATCGTGAAGAAAATTTATTTTCCAAATTTCATGGTGTGATATTAAGTTTTAAAACTACTGGTTTTGACTAGAGAGATGGTGCAGCAGTTAAAAGTACTGGTTGCTTTTCCAGAGTACCTGGGTTCAATTCTCAGCACCAATACAGTGACTCACAAACTATCTGCCACTCCAGTTCCGTTCTGGGGCTCCAACACTCTCTTCTGGCTTCTATAGGCACCAGGTGCTACATGCACATGGTACACAGAAAATCAAAATAAAACATAAAAAAGTACTGGACTACCTGAAAATTAGCATTCCTTCCTCCTACAAAAGGTTTACTTAATATAAGATCCAGATATATTTTGGGTAAAAAGGAATAGAGATATATAACACAGAAGAGAAATTAAGGACTCAGAGTGAATTTCAATGTAGCATAGGAAGAGATTCTTAATCCTATTAAATTTTCCTCTATTCAGCTTCTGGGGTACTCTGAATCACATTACAGGACTAAATGCGGAAGGGCGTGGCTGGCAGACAGTTCAGCAGCAAAGCTCTCTCTACACAAGCCTAACGACCTGTATTGGGTCCAGGAACTCACTGTGAAGGAAAGAACACAAAAGTTGTCCTGTGACCCCCACAAGGGCACTGTGGTGCACACGTACTCCAGTTCACATACGATGCACACACATGTTCACCCACATAATAATAACAATAATGATGATGAACATTTAAAAATCAATCTATGGAAGGAACTTTTGCAGGCTATATGACAGACAAAGGCTTTCTAAATGGACCTGCGATCCGAATGCCAATCCAGAGAAGTGGGACCAGTGGCCAACTCAGCAACCAGTCTGCAAATATCACCTGTCTGCTGCAAGCATCCTGTCTAGAAACTCAGTTACTTTAAAGAGGCTCATAAAAATTCCTACAGTCCTGAGGAAAGAAAAGAAGGGAGGATTTAAAAAAAAAAAAAAGGCAATGAGTCAAATGGAAAGGGCATTGCCACAGCAATTTCATTTTAGAGCCCTGGAAACTGACAACATCATGAATTGTTTCTGAGGTGGGACGTTTCCTGACTTTAGAAGGCATCTGCATAGATCCAGCCCCTTCTGATAGCTAACTTTTCTTTACACTCTTTCTTGCAGCCTTTGGGAATGGTTGGGTGTATGTATACATACGGAACCTGTGTTCCAGAGAAATATCTTAAAAGTCTACAGTGAGTAAAGCAAAGCTAATTTCACCTGCCACTCCCAAGCCTGTTAGTACTTTATACCTATCAGTCATCCTGGAGTGGGGAGAGAAGGGTTCTACAAGTGAAAGTCTGCTGTGACTACACAGCACTGCTTCCAACTGTCTGCCTTGGCTAGGACTCCCAAGGCCTCTCGACAGACAAAGTAGAGGTCCCTGACCCATCATCAGGCTGCAAAAGATGGTAGAATGTGGGGATACGTGACATAGCCCTGCCTCTATGGAAGCTCTCAGTGCACCTCTTTTACTCCTGGGTCTGATGTGAGAATATCATGTCCCCAGCAGAAGCTGTCCCTTCAACTTAGGTCACAGGCTAAGAAGACATTTGGCCAAGCAAAACAAAACACAGCCACAGCCAGACTGTAGGTCCAGGACTGGGAAATAAATGCTTGTGGTTGTAAGCTGACTGGGGGTTCTTTGTGACTGCAGCAAAGCAAAGCTGACACATTCAGAAACTGGTAAACAAGGTGGTATCGTGTTACATAACAACCTCAAAGACTCTGTGACTTACAGCAACAAGTATTCATTTCCCTGCTTGTGTTACATATCAGTGGGAACAGGGCATCTTCCATGCCTGTCTTCCAGGTCTGTTGTCTTCTCATTCTGGACCTTGAGTTGAGGATGATATATCTCATGGCTGAAATATGCCCTTCTCATAACAGAGGACATGGTAAGAAGAGGCTTAATATGATCCTACAGTGCTTCTAAGAGTCTGCAAAAGGCTCAATGCTAGAAGGGCCTGGTGAAAGCCTGCGATGCTTCTAGACGAGCCTGTGAACCCTGAAATGCTTCTAGACAAGTCTGTGAACCCATAAATGCTTCTGGGCGAGCCTGTGAACCCTGAAATGCTTCTGGAAGAGTCTGATGAAAGCCTGCAGGCTTCTAAAAGTTTCTGCTCAGAAATTACACGATTAAGACCCAAGTCAGTGAGAAGATTAAATAGACTTCATCTTTAAGAAATAGAGAACAAATGACAGTGGCTACCAGTGGAATGCACCCTGTATATGGTCTCCTGTTGTTCCAGCTCAGCTTTGGTTAGTTAGTCTTCCTCATACTTGGTCCCCATTCTGTAAGAAATGCACTAGGTTTTGTAAAACTCAAGTTCAGGGAAGTTAGCAGTTGCTGAAAGTCATCTGAGGAAAGCTGGGTGCACCAGAGTATGTGAGAGGATAGCCACGCACTTCCCTTACCCTGACCCAGACTTGAGTGCTGGCTTTCTCAGGAAGTGTTAAATATTAATTCAACAGGTGGGCTCCTTTCTATGGAAGCCAGCATTTGCCTAAAAAGAGCTTCAGGAAACAACTATTTTCAGTGAAAATAGGAAACCATTCTAAGAGAAAATGGGAGAGGAGGCCTATGAACACAGACTTGAGGAAAGACTGGCAGGAATGAGCCTAACAATGAGAAGGCGGGCATAAGGGACTAGAAAACAAGTGGAGAGACTACTGTACTTCTGTACAAGAGCACACATAAAAACAGCCTGCCTTGGGGGAAACTTTTACATTCTGATTCACAGACCATGAGCAAAGTACTAGGATGTTTCTCTCATCTTTAAAGGGTGTACATTCAGGTTTCCTTTAAGCTGCCGAACACTACCACATCTGCACAGAGGTGTCTGTCTTGCAGTCTCCTGACTAAAGTATCAACTGCTTTTAAAGCCACACCATTGCCAGTACCCCTTCTCAACATAGTGAGGGGGGGTCCCTGCTCATCTGAGCCACCACAATCTGCTTGGCCTCGTTTCTACAATTTTCTACTTTCTACAATTTTAATTCCATTTGAAATATTAACATGCTATAACAATAAAGTCAGTTCTAAGCTGTTATTACTGGTTATTTAATTCAAAATTTTAAAAACATTAAATGCATAATTGCATCAGAAGAAAGAGTTCTAGCCATCAGGTAAGTAATGACAGCTGTGGAATCTAAGTAGGACAATACTTGTGACAAAATGCTGGACAATGTCATAGCTGGTCTCTAGCCCACATAGCCAAGCTAATACTGGAGCATAGCACTATGAATAAAGTCTTATACAAGTATCCAGTGCTATTATGTTTGGGAACACTTGAAGAAACCTTTCTCCTTACACAATAATGGGAGAACAAAATGAAAAGAGAAAAGCAGGCAAATATTCTGCCAAATAGAAGCAGCAATTCAAGACATACAACTCAGGACTAACTGGTTACCCTTCTAGATGCCCCCAAATGTTGCCTTCTAGTTAATTATCCACAAACTTCCAGAAATGTGACAAAGTTATATTTCACAAGCATGGCCTTGGATATTTTCTTACAATTCAGAATGCTCAATAAATCACAAAAGGACTGAAGATATGACTCCACCTTAAAATCACTTACTGCTCTTACACAGACCCTGGTTCAAGTCCCAGCACTTACATGACATCCCACAACCATCTGTATGTAACTCCAGTTCTAGAGAATCAAATACCCTCTTTTGGCCTACAAAAGGCACAAAGAACACATGTAGTACACATACACACATGCAGGCAAATATACATATAAAGTAAATCTTTAAATTATAAGGTAGACTAAGTCAATATGAATTTATTTGATATATTGTCAATACATCTTAGAAACATCCTCTTGTTCATTCTCAGGCATCAATCAATGGTTCTGGTTGATGAACCTGACCAAGCAATCTACTCTGGTCCCTGCCATAGATAACCCAGTGGACACAGTGCACTAATGCACTTTAACCCTTCATGATGTGACACGGTCATTAAAGTCAACTCATGACCTATAACACTATCATAACTTATATGTTGTAACATGAGGGCCTGATTGTTGGGGGTTTCTGTCCTCCCACCAAGTCCCACAGCTGTTTAGCCCCAAAGAAAATGACATAGAGGTCTCCATAAGTTATAAACTGATTGGCCCATTAGCTCAGGCTTCTTACTAGCTCTTATAATTTATATTAGCTCATTTTTCTAGTATATGTTAGCCACATTGCTAGGTACCCTTTTCAGCGGGGCATGTTCACATCTTGCTTCTTCAGTGTCTGGGCAGGACTGCAAAGAAATGGGCTTCCTCCTTCCCAGAATTCTCTTGCTCTCTTTGACCCATCTCTACTTCCTGTCTGGTTGTCCTGCCTATACTTCCCGCCTGGTTACTGGCCAATCAGCACTTATATAAAACATAATTGACAGAATATAGAATTGTCCCACACCAATATGTGTGAGTAGATGAATGACATATACATTTACTAAATTTAAATGAGCCAAACGGTAACAATAGGAAATCTAATTATAATAGATGGCATTATATATCATCTGTTAAAACTTTTTAATTATTCAAACAGGGACCATATGGCAGAAAAATTACACTATTGAAGTCAGAAAGCTATGGATTCTAATTTCAATTCTACTACAATGTGACATAGGCAATCAACTTAATCTGGATCTCAAATGACTAATCTTTACACAAAACAGTATTGAAAACATTACTGTATTTTTAAAGATTCAAAGTGATAATAGTTACTTACAGTTCATTGAACAAAACTTGATACATGAAAGGCAATAAAGTTTAGGAAATGTTTAACCGGGAAAGTATAGCTAATATATCTATAAATCCTTTGGGTTTTTTTCTTTGTTTCAAGACAGGGTCCTAGCTGCCCTGGAACTCATTCTGTAGATCAGGCTGTCCTCACAAAGATCTGCCTGGTTCTTGCTCCCAAATTCTGGGACTAAAAATGTACACTACCATGCCTGGCTTATAAATCTTTTTACAAGTCAGAATACTAGCTAAACATGGCACTCAAGTATGGATGTGAAAAACTGACCAAGTTAGGTCTCCAAGGTGATGTTATTGAGTCACTAGGACAGCTCTGAGAAGTAAGTGGGACTCCAGCCATTTCTCCTCTTTTGCTCTCTGACTTAATGACACAGAGAGCTCCATCATACACCCCTGTCATATGAGTTGCCACCACAGCCATGTGTAACATGAGCGGGTCCCCCATGTTGGGCGCCATTCTGTAACATGAGTGGGTACTGTTTGTTAGTTGGGGTTTTTGTCCTTCCCTGTACCCCACAACTGTTGAGCCCCAAAGAAAATCACACATAGGTCTCCATAAATTATAAGCTGATTGGCCCATTAGCTCTAGCCTCTCACTGGCTGACTCACATCTTGATTAACCCATTTTTCTGATCTATGTTAGCCATGTTGCTCAGTACCTTTTTCAGTGATGCAGATCACATCCTGCTGCTTCGGTGGTCTGGGCAGGAGTGGGAGGAATCAACTTCCTCCTTCCCCGAATTCTCCTGTTCTCATTACATCATTTCTACTTCCTGTCTAGTTTTTCGACCTATATTTCCTGCCTGGCCAATCAGCATTTATTTATAATATGATTGACAGAATACAGACAATTCTCCCTCACCAGCCATGGAGTCTGGATCACAGACTAGAACTTCCAAACTAAACCAAAGCTAGCCTTCCCTCTTTATAATTTTACTCCAGGGACAGAAAGCTGATCAACACAGATGAAATAAAATCATTTCTCTCTACTCTTTCCTCCTTTTTTTTCTTTTTTTTTTTTTTTTTTTTTTTTTTTTTTTTTTTTTTTTNTTTTTTTTTGGTTTTTCGAGACAGGGTTTCTCTGTGGTTTTGGAGCCTGTCCTGGACTTGTAGACCAGGCTGGTCTCGAACTCACAGAGATCCGCCTGCCTCTGCTTCCCAAGTGCTGGGATTAAAGGCGTGCGCCACCACCGCCCGGCTTCTACTCTTTCCTCTTAAAAGCAACCAAAAGAATGAAAATTGGAAATGACTTAATAAAATGATTTTTAAAAAACCTATAAGATTAATGCAAAAGAAAATCTTCCAAATGCATTCAAACCAGAATAAGGTTTCAATACCTTCTTATACCAACTTCACACTCAAAGTAAGAATACATTTCTCTCATAAGAAAACAGACCAAATGAGCCTTTGATGGAAGTGATATGCATTAGGAGCATTGAAAACAACAGAACTAGTAAGGAATAGTCCCATGAAGAAATATCCTTTTTCTGCACCAAGGAAATTCCAGGTAGAGTTCAATAAAGAAGAAACACACAGGCAGACTATCTTGGCTGTGATCTAACATCTTAAGATACTGTCTAGGGTAGAAAAAAATAAGCAGAGACCACCAGATCACAACACAGATAGCCTAACTTACAGAGCTTCAATGTAAGCCATACCAAAGCTCTAGTGCCACAAACTGGGGAAACAAGCAGACTTCGACTATAAGGGGTGAGGGTGACACCAAGTGCTAGCAAAAGCTGCTGAGAGTAATGAAGAATAAAAAACAGTAAAAATCTTCTGAGAAGCTTCAAGTAGAGGGTACCAGCTAAGGCAGAAACTTGGAACTGATCAAAGCACAAAGAATGAATGTCTGGGGACACTCAGCCACCAGTAGGATATCTATACCACATATTTTCCCCACACGGCTCAGGGAACATCACAGTAGAGGGGGCAGAAAGATTGTGAGAGTCTCCCAGACATGACAGGACTGGTGCAGTCACGAACTCACAGAAAATGTGCAGATCTAGAAAAGACCTGCAAAAGATCAAGTCAGCCAACACTCCTGCATGAAAAGGACAAGGATTCATGGGAAGCTGATAGCTTCTAGAGGAGGAAGGGTCAGTTTAGAAGTGCAGTCCCTGGAAGGTCAATCATGCTTCAGAGGATAGACACACATACACAGATCAGCACAACACAAATTGGACTCATCGTGTGGTACTTTGAGTTGGAAGTCATGTAACAGGTAAGTCATCCTCTACTGACCTCTAGATTTGCTCTGACTCTATTTGCTTCTGAAGACACAATAACAAAATCTGACTTTCCAGTCTGGTCTTTGTTGTTTGTTCTTGCTTAAGGATAGGATGCTGCTATACTTTGTTTTTATTATTTTTCCTTATAGTATCCATAATTCCTTTTGATTTGGGGGTCACAACACAAAAACCCCTAAAGTAATTGTCTATTCTATGTAAAAAGTCACAGTTAAGTATTATTGTTCAGGTCTTAAATAGGAAAAGAACTGGAAAAACTCAAAGAACAAAAAACTCTTTTTGACATAAGTGAAAATTATCCCCTATTTCCTTTATATTCATCTATCTTTAAAATTTTTGTATATTAGACATTCTTATTTTCAAGACTTTTTATTATTACTATATATCAACTGTATATAATAATGGCTTTAATTGTGATACTTAGCCATTCTTTATTGATGTGTACCACCTGAAGAACTTAAAATAGTCTTTTTTTTCCATTGAAAAAGGAGATGTATCTGTATATTCAGACTAACATGGAAGGGGAAAATCTCATGAGGCTCCACCCCTAGACAAAGAACTACAGAAAATTAATGACTGCTGAGAGAAGGAGGATTAGTCTTCCTCAGAGATGAGCCCCTAATTGGTTCTTCAATACAAAGTGGTCAGTCCTAAAATCATGTACTTAAATGCAACACTAAATGAACTCAGCAAGTTGTATTTCTCTCTCCTCTCTCTCTCTCTCTCTCTCTCTCTCTCTCTCTCTCTCTCTCTGTGTGTGTGTGTGTGTGTGTGTGTGTGTGTGTGTGTGTGTGCTTAACAATGATAATCAAAGAGAGGAGGCCATGAATTTGAGAAGGAGTAAGGGGGAATCACATAAGGGTTAGAGACATGGGAGAGATTGGATGAGAGGATATGGGAGGGTTGGAAAGAGAAAAGGGAGAGGAGCAATTATATAATTACATTTTAATTTAAATTTTAAAACTTTAGACACTAGGCTGGGACTAGGGACTCAGGGTATAGCATTGCTCAACCTTTATCAGAGAAGCTTCTTTTTCCATTAGACAGCAGTTTAACCAAGAACCACACTGAACCATGTGCAGACAGTGAGAGACCCTCAGCATGAAGCTTCAAATGGAATGTTTGTAGCAAAAGGCTCTGGGATCTTTGTGGAAGAGAAGGTGGAAAGACTGTAAGAGCCAGAGGTGGTGGATAACTCCAAGGGAACAGAACTGTAGACACAACAGGACTGGTGCACACATGAACTCACAGCCTCTAACAGCGAGCACAGGACCTACACGGATTCAGACTAGCCAAGATCCCAGAGCTGAGAAGGGAGAGTGGATACAAAGTCCCACTCATAATCAAGAAGCTGTTTGCCATGAGTACCTGCTAGTAAAAGGAAAAGCCAGTTTTCTCCAGTGAAGTGTCACTGGGTATGTCAATCACACTCCAGGGCAGACCCCATACTCAGGAATAGCTAACCAACACAAAGTGGATTCCATATTTTTTGTGTGTTTTTATTTTGGTGTTTTTTTAGTCTTGTTCTAGTTTTTTAAGTTAGTTTGGTTTGCTTTTTTTGTTTGGGGATTTTGGTTGGAGTTTTATTTTTAGAAAGAAAGAAGATGAAGTTGTGTTGGTAGGGAGGTAGGAGTCTGCTGGGGGAGTGGGGGAGAAGAAAAATATGGTCAAAATATATTGTATAAAAATTAATTTAAAATGAAATAAAGAGTTTACATTAAAATGCCTTTTAAGTGGCTGGTCTTGGAATAGATCTCTAAACACCATTCTCTTAACACTGCTCATTCTCTGTATCTATTTACTCCGAAATCTAGAAGTGAGGCAGGGTGGTATGTGCCTTCATTCTGAGCACTCAGGAGTTAGATGCAGGAAGATTCTCAGTTTGAGGCTAGCCTGACTACCAACACAAAAAAAGAAGGAAACAAAGAGGAGGAGGTTGAGGAGGGGAAGAAGGAAGCGGGAAGAAAGTGGTGTAAGAGGTCCTTCTATATTTGTGTTGCTTTCATTGCTTAATAAAGAAACTGCTTTGGGCCCCTGATAGGGCAGAACTTAGGTAGGCAGAGAAGACAGATCTGAATGCTGAAGGAAGAAAGCAGAGTCAGAAAGCCGCCACGGAGCCACCAGAGTCAGACATGCTGAGTCTTTCCCGGTAAGCCACTGCCATGTGGCAATATACAAATTAATAGAAATGGGTTAAGTCAAGATGTAAGAGTTAGCCAATAAGAGGCTAGAGCAAATGTGCCAAGCAGTGTTTTAATTAATACAATTTCTGTGTGACTATTTTGGGTGTAAGCTAGCCAGGCAGGCCAGAACAAATAAGCAGCCCCTCTCTAAAACAAGAAAGATGGAAGGAAGGAAGGAAGGAAGGAAGGAAGGAAGGAAGGAAGGAAGGAAGGAAGGAAGGAAGGAAGGAAGATTGATGTAAACACAAAATAAATGTAGTGTCAATGTGAATTTCTGGTCTCAATGATATAATGACAAGATTTACAATAGTCCAAACATCTTCTGAAGCACAACACATTAGGGGTCCAAACACTGGGCACTCAAAGCTATAGTGTGAACTGCAGAGCTCCAGACACTGGGTACTCAAAGCTATGGTGTGAACTGCAGAGCTCCAGACACTGGGTACTCAAAGCTACAGTGTGAACTCTAGAACTCCAGATACTGGGCACTCAAAGCTGTGGTGTGAACTGCAGAGTTACAGACACTGGGTATGAATGACAAAGATTTTATGACTTACAAAGCTTAATGTTCCTTCACAGGTGAGGTATTCTGTGCATTCCATGGAGGAACACTTCAATTTAAATTAAACTTTTTGATGTTTGGTGATTACTGGGAAGAGAAAAGCATTTGGCATCATGTTCAGCATAATACAAGTAGAATATGAATTTCTGATAGAAATATTTTCAAGAAAATGAAATCACTGAATTAAATTTTCATTTAATATTGATGCCCTGTATCATCAAAAAAATACTTAGACACAAAATTACAGATTGGAATCTGTTTAAAGCATAATACTTAGCATACTGATTATATTCATTCAGGAAAAAAATCACAAAAAAATTCCAACATAAATCAAGAGTATATAACACCACTATCTTGTGATAGAAACATAATATTTAAACATAAGTGAACATATCTTTAATATTTTGTGAGTAATTTCATCTGTGAGGTTGAGTGAGAAGCAGATGACTGATGGCTGAAAACTGCTTATCTCCTAAAAATTAGCTATGATAGAGAGAATTAATAGAAGGCTCTGTGAAGAGGACTGACCCTTAAGAAAACCTGCATCTTTAGATTGTTAAGACTTGTACTTCAGAGCTGAGACTGTCTCTTGGTGAGGAAAGAGTTTGCTGCATGAGCTGCAGCCCTGGGTTCAGATCCCATTCCTATAGAAGCCCAGGAACAGCTGCAGGCACTGGGACCTGCACTGGGCAGAGCGTTGCAGCAGGGGAACAAGTAGACCACAGGTTTGGTGGCCACCAAGTCTGGCTCCAACGAGCGATCTTGTCTCAAAAATAAGGTGGAGAGCAAAAGACGAAGACATCCAGTCTTGACCTCTGCCTTCTCATGAGCGCGCATGCACACACACACACACACACACACACACACACACACACACCATACTCTAAAATTTTAATTCTGAAGAAATTGAAGATGAAAACACATTTGAAAGCCATCTATTGATTGTTCCTTTCCACTCCTTTTTCTGCAGCAGTGAACAATTGTTATGCTTTTTCGTACTTAAGTAAAAATGTTTAAAATGAGAAGTTTTGACGATAGTGGTATATATACCTTTGCTGAAAACATGAAATTCTGTCTTAAGTGTATAAATAGCATTTCAAACTTTTTATCTTATCTTATTACAGTATATGTTTGGATCGATAAGAGTAATAAGAAAACTTTCAATATTGCAAGGAAATTATTTATATGCTAAAATAATCACATTTGCTATTTGATAACAAGTTTGTTTCAAATATCACTTTAAAAACAAATATAATTCTTTCCACATATTCATTTATATTCAGTATAATGTCTGACCCCAGCAATGCATGAGTCAAGCACATATTTTTGTCCTGCCTGCCTTTACATAGCTTGCCTACCTGTACATGACAGCAGTATACTATTAGAAACTACCAAGAACATATGCAGATTCAAAGAGACACACACTAAACTTTAAAGTTCAACACTTCAGGACCAATCATCAGTCATCTAAAATAATACTGTGCCTCCATATCACATTTTCAACATGATACTAAATACGCCTAATAAGACAACATAACAGAGGCAAATGGGTCTAAGAAATACACTGTCTTGCATTTTTTCTTCTGCAGCTTGCATAACATTGGTTTGTGATTCAGAAATCCTCACAGAGACGCCTAGAAAATTCTCAAAGGATGAGATCTTGGGCCTTTACATCACAGAACTATGAATAATTTTAAAAAACAGGAGTCTTGGGACCCACAAAGAAGCAAAGTTATAGATTGCATTCGGTTTTCTCAATGCTCTAAAGATACAATCCCATGAGATCACTTTTCCAGTCAAGCTGGACTGGTGTTTCTTTTAGAATTCTGGCCTATCTATAAAATAAATTTGAAATGGATGACCTCCAAGATTCTTTCAACTCTAAAATAATGCTGTTCTCTAGACTGTAGAGTATCAGAAATCCCCAGCTGGAAACGGATTAGCCCCAGAAGTTCTTAACATTTGAAATGCTGCACCTTCACATAAAAACATCAGTACTCAGCAGCAGCCAGAATTCTATGCCAGTCCATTCATAATATGGTGGAGCACTGAACTGCAGTCTCACTTCTATGAAAAACTCGGAGTTGAGCAGGGTTATGCCCAGGAGACTGATGCAGGTGTGTCATGCTGTAAGGCCAGTCTGAGCAACAGAGCTCAAGACCAGCCTGAGTGTGAGCCCTGTTTCACAAAGAGAAAGGAGGAGAATAGAGATGAAGGGAAAGAGATCTGAAGAAACAGTCTACCTACAATTCAAACTGAAAGGGAGGAAGGTAGTAGAAGAACAAAGGAGCAGAGAAGGAAAAAAGAGAGATGAGAGGAAGGGAGGGAAAGAGTTGGAGAAGAAAAGAGAAGGGAGGGTGGAGAGGAGGGGAGAGGAGGGGAGAGGGCAGGAGAGGAAAGGTGAGGCTTAACTGAAATCCACCTGGGAATTCCAAGAATAAATTATGCTTGCTCCTGACCCTCACATGTGAACAATCCTTAAAAAAAAATGACCTTTCATCCTACAGGCAGAACCTTCACCAAGCTACAGACAAGGCACTAGTGATCATGTAATTACCAGAGAGAGCGAGGTTTCCACAGAAGTCTTAGGCTGAATAGTGCTTAGTGAGGAACCATCTTTACCTAAGCCTAAGTGGAGATGTGCTCATTTTTTACAACACAGAGTTCCATGATGATGGAATCTTACCCTGTATGTTCAAAGGTACCTCAGTTGTGGGTTGTCTTTTTAATTTTGGAAACCAATATTGACTCACTGAAATCAGTATAAGAATCTCTCTAAGAATCAATACACTTTTTTAAAATGAAGAAAAAAAGAAAGAAAGAAAGAAAGGAAGGAAGGAAGGAAGGAAGAAAGAAAGAAAGAAAGAAAGAAAGAAAGAAAGAAAGAAAGAAAGAAAGAAAGAAAAAATTGTAAACTAATGGTATTTTTAATATATTTGCATCATTGATATAATTTTTAATATATATTTTATTTTGTGTGTGTATGTATGTATGTTTGAGTATATGTATCACACCAGATTGTGCAGAAGCCCAAGGAAATCAGAATAGATGTAGGATCCCCTGAGAGTGGAGTTACAGAGAGTAGTGAGCTACCATGTGATGCTGGGAACCAAACCTGTTGCAGGGACAAAAACTGCTCTTAACTGCCAAGTCTTCTCTGTCGCCCAGAACTGATATCATTCTTCAGCTGACAAACTACTTTCCACAAAACTCCAGAGCATACACCTTTCTAGACCTGGATGGGGTGCGGGGGGGGGGGAGAAGGGGGAGGGAAATGGGAGGGGGGAGGAGGCGGAAATTTTTAAATAAATAAATAAGAAATTAAAAAAAATAACTCCAGAGCCATAAAGGTCCAAATGATAAATCTGCTTATATTTCCTTTGAAAAGATGATCAATAATTTCTAAGTTTAGTCCCAAATGATAATTTTAGCTTTCCCTAAAAGCAGCAGTAGAAAATGAGTAAAGTCCAGGCACTGCTCATCAAGCCTTTGTAGTTGTAAAAGCCGCCCCGTTCGGACTTAGGAGGTCATTTATCTCACCAGGCAGGGGCACAGTATGCACACTCACAACCAAGGAGCGAGTCTCCCTGAGAAAAGATGCTATGAGCCAACCAGCTGTTAATACCCTCCTTTCTCAAAATATTTGTTTAGATAAGTTCGGCTTTTTTACTTTTGTACAGGACCTGGGCCACATTTATCTCAGCTTCTGGGACTTAAATATGTAAGCATTACTTTCCATCTTGCCAGCATGTTCCTCTCCAGCTTACCCTCACATGAGGTGACCGTCATCAATTGTGAAGGCACAACAGGTGGGTCACATCAGAGGTCACACAAGTTTTGTTCGCCGGCCCAGACATGAGGTTTTCATTATCCTCAATAGAAACAGAAGCCAGCAATAAAACTCTATCACTGAAATAACATCTCTCTCCATTCGTTCAGATGCAATAACTCACAGTAGAACATTCCATGTTCTGCTGCTAGCTATCAGGACATGTTTATTTTGTGGTGTTAGTTATTTTTTTAAGTATAAATCTGATAACCTTTCCTGAAGAAGTAGAAAAAATGATATTATAAATTTATATGAAACTGCCAAAGACCCTGAGTAACCAAGACAATCTTGAAAAGCGTCTGCACTAGAACACTTCCTAATCTCCAAATTTACCAGAAAGGCACAGTAAACAGATTTGGTGCTGGTCTAAGAATAAATAAACAAATGGAAGAGAAGAAAGAACTCAGAAGCAAGTCTAGGCAGCCACAAGTGGATGAGGCCCAAGGCATTCAATGAGCAAAAAGTGGTCTATTTAATAAAATGTAAGAAAACTGAAAATATACATGCAAATCCTCACTTCACACCATGTGCAGGAAAAATTACTGCAAAATATATCAAAGTCCTAAACCTATGAACTACAGCACAGAGTCCTTGGGTGAAAGCCCAGGGGTATATCTTAACAGTCGTGGACTTGGCGATATTTCCTAGCTGTAACACCAAAGGGGCTGGTGAGAGAGCTCAGCAGTGAAGTGTTTACCATACAAGCCTGCTGATCCGAATTCAGTTCCTAGAACTAAGGTGAAGGTGGAAGCAGAGAACTGACACAACTAAGCTGTTTTCTGACTTAGAAAGTCAGACGCATATGGTAGTACGTGAGCATCCACACACACATCATACACACACATATACACACACATACAAATACACACAGACATACATACACACTATAACCATGATAAAACTAAAGATAACACCAACAAACAAGTAATTGAAGAAAATAGTTGTATTCAATATTTTTCAAATTTTAGAATACTTTTTAAAATGTGTTATTATTTTTTAAATTATGTGTCTGTGTAGGTATGTGCCCATGAGTGCAGATGCTCTAAGAAGTTGGAAGACTTGGGTCTCTTGGTCCTAGAGTTATGGATAGTTGTGAAACGCTAGGCATGGATACTGGGAATTAAACTCAGGTCCTCTGCAAGAGTGATAAGTGCTCTTGTGTCCTCTGTAAGAGTGATGAGAGTCATCTAGCATCCAAATTTTAGAACTTTTATGTATCAAATGACACTACTGAACTTGAAAAAACCCACAGGATGTAGAAAATCTTAGTAGAACACAGTACTAGTGAATATCTAATATCCCAAATACAAATGAGCTCTTCACAACTCAACACTAAAATACTTTAACTGAAGCTACTGCAGGTTCAGCCATTTCCCAAAG
Source organism: Alexandromys fortis (assembly GCF_014885135.2). NCBI lineage: Eukaryota > Metazoa > Chordata > Mammalia > Rodentia > Cricetidae > Alexandromys > Alexandromys fortis. The sequence goes on along the minus strand of NW_026067926.1, from coordinate 9,627,754 downwards.
AAAATATACAAATAGCCAAGAAGCACATAAAGAGATGCTTCACAGCACTGTACACTAGGAAAATATAAATCTTAACCACAACAAGGTACCACTGAGTGCTCACTATGAGGGAAATTGAAAGCCTCTGGGTGTTGTTTGTGGGAATCTTAAAAATACATACACTGTGGAAAACAATTTCACACATCCCCAAAAAGTTAAACACAAAATCACCAGATCCTGCAAATCAAAACAAGGTTCTTGGGAAAATTTCCTTGTGACACCCATCACAACTGTATCCACAGCAGCCAAAAGGTAGCCACAGCCTTCCATCAACAGGAGACTGGCAACCAACTGAGGTACTGCTGTACAATGGAACACTATTCACCCATAAAAATAAGATGGTACAACATGGATGAGCAGAGAAGACACACAAAAGAGTAAGCTAGAAACAAAAGAGGTGTGTTTTCATGGTGCCATTAATATAATGTATTCAAAATGGGCAAGACCAGAGGAGCTACAAGTTTGATTATTGCTTTTTTTTAAAGATTTATTTATTTATTTATTATGTATACAACATTCTTTCCATGTATGTTTGTATGCTAGAAGAGGGCACCAGATCTCATTATAGATGGTTGTGAGCCACCATATGGTTGCTGGGAATTGAACTAAGGACCTTTGGAGGAGCAGACAATGCTCTTAACCACTGAGCCATCTCTCCAGCCCCCTGATTATTGCTTTTGAGGAACAGAAATCTCCTTTCTTTTTTTTTTGGCATATTAACTTCGCATTCTATGAGCTTGCTAAAGTCATTTATTGATTGTAAAAATTGGCAGGTTCTCTGTGTGTGTGTGTGTGTGTGTGTGTGTATGTATGTTTGTGTGTGTGTGTGTGTGTGTGTGTGAGAGAGAGAGAGAGAGAGAGAGAGAGAGAGAGAGAGAGAGAGAGAGAGAGAGATTGTGTCTGTACCTGTATACACACATACCTGCATGTGGAGGCCACAGACCAACATCGGGTGTCCTCCTATACCACCTTGAGTTTTAAAACTTATTACTTACTATGTGAGGGTGAGGATGTGGATACCTCAGTGAGTGTGTGTCTGTGTCAGAAGACAACTGTGGGATTGAAATCAAGTCATTGGGCTTGAACAGCAATTGTTTTCATCTCCTGACCATCTCACCAATCCTCCACCTTTACCTTGGGACAAGGTCTCTCATTAAACCTAATGCTCACTGAGACAGGCTGCTGGCTGGCCAAGTCCCAGGGATCCTCCCTGCTCCCAGCTCTTCAGTGCTGAGCTTACAGATGTGGACTACGACATCCAACTTTTTGCATGGGTGCTAGGGATTCAAACTCAGGGTCTCAAAATGTGTGGTAAGTACTTTATTGACTGAGCCATCTCTCCATCCCAGAAAAATCTACTTTTATTGGGCAGTTCTTCTATCTTGGCAAGGTAGGAAATATTGTGCTAAATGGGAACCCAGGATTTGCCTCTAAAAGAAACAGTGAGTCAGTTTTACTAGGTCTTTTTAATACAAAAAAAAGTATGATCATGGTGATAATGTACATGTAAATAATTTTACTACTAATTTCAAAGGTGAATTAGATGTTATAGAAGAAAATAAAAACAAAACCTTTCACTACTTTGAAATTATCTTTTGCCTCTTGTGATGCTGAAATTATGACTAGCACTTAATTCTTTGACTTATGGCCCTTAAAACATTTTATTATATTTATTTATTTATCCATGTATTTAAGAGGGATATGTGTGTGCCAAAGCACTCTTACAAAGATCACAGGACAACTTGTAAGAGTCATTCCTTTCCTTTCTTGTGTGGGTCCTGAGTATGGAACTCAAGGAGCTGGGCTTGGCAGCAGACACCTCTACCAATTGATCCATCTCAATATGACACTTTTAAAAGTGAGCGATCAGGAAGGTCATCAAAATTTGAGTTGTGCATTTTGTTAAAATTACTTTTTAAAGATGGTTGTACATGAGTAAAAGTTAGCTGTTTGTCAGAAAACCAGACATTTGGTATGAGGTGCAAATGTATATGCAGGTGTTTCCTGCATCTTTGGGAGTTCTGACTTTTAAAATACCAAGACTCCAGTTTGTTATCAGATTGGAAGTTCTGGAGGCACAGATGACAACAATTTGTAAAGCAGGCTGGAGTCTCACGCTGTGGCCACCTGTCTAGTGGATATTTAAGACAGAGTGGAGGCAGAGGGAGACAAACAAAGCTCTCCATCTGCAGGAGGAAGTGAGAGAATCATCCTTTTCAGTAAAGGCCATTTCCCTCGACTCTGAATCTTAAGTTTGGAGAAGAAACTGACTGGCTGTACCTTTTATTGTTTTCTGTTCTCTTATCTTTCTTCATTTTTATAATTTAACTGCAAGATTTATTAGATTATTTTTGTAGATTTCCAGGTAGGACAACAAAAATTATATGAAAAAAACTACTCTACGAATGGGTTTGTGTAGAAGTTTATTCATTTAAAAATGAATAGGGTTGTAGTCTACAAATTATAGAAACATAGAAATTGATGATTCCTATATAAATTTTAAGCCTAGTGTTGCATTATTTAGTCAAATGTTGGTTTTGAACAAAAACAATGCAGACCAGTGAGTACCAGTGGTTCCTATGCACAGCCCTGCTGGTATTCAGAGCCTCCACCTTCGTAGCTGTTGACCTCCAGCACTTTGCCTTTAATGCAAACACATCTTTAAAAACTACTTATTAATTTTTTTCTATCCTAGCACTTGACTTTAAATTTGCTAGTCCATTTTGCTTTTGCATTATAGTGCCCTCTCTAAACATAACTTTTTGCCTAATGAAATAAGATTGTTTTCAAAGCTCTTAATGGCCACTGACAAATGGCATTAGCTACCTTTGTACCTCTTTTCATTCATCCAAAGACTATAAAACCTCTCGGACCATTCCTGAGCTTTCATCTTATTTTTACTCCAGTTCTATGGCCCCACTTAACACTGTAGGAGCCATGTACTGCCAATGATCTCAACCAGTCAGGTGATACAATCCTAGCCTGGAACTCTACCCGTCCACTTTTGACAGACCCTCTCTCTCTCTCTCTCTCTCTCTCTCTCTCTCTCTCTCTCTCTCATAAATCTGAGTTGCCTGTTGTAAATTCAGGTAAACTTAGCTTCACCAATGCCAGCCTTGAGCCAGCACAGCACTTCCTGACGGCAGCTGGATACGCCTGGGGAAATGCTTTGCATGGGCTCAGATAAGGCCATTCCATTCTCTAGATCCCCGGCGCATTTATAGCACTTAAATTCATACAAGAAAATATTTGTTGGCCCAAGGAGGGCCTTTCTCTTCTGTCCAATTTTCCAATTAAATGGCTGTTCCAGAATTTATGGTATCATGTCACTTGAGAAAAGATTCATCTTAAGGTCTTGTGCAGGCTAAGAATGTCCATGCTGGGGCTGGGTGTGGAAGGCCTGTTGGAGGCAAGATGGAGGCAGGATAGAGGCAGAGAGTAACAAAAGAGACATCTTGATAGGGGGTATATTTTGGGGTTAGGGAGAAACTTGATACTAGGAAAACCCCCAGGAACTCACAAGGATGGCTCCAAGACTCCTAGCAATAGTAGGGAGTGTGCCTGAATTAGCCATCTACTGTAAGGAGATTGATAAGTTCCCTAATTCCCATCAGAGAATATTCTATTCAGTAACAGATGGAAGCAGAGGCAGAGACCCACAGACAAGCACTGCACTGAGCTCCCAGAGTCTTGTGGAAGAAAGGGAAGAAGGACTGTAGGAGGGGGGTCATGATGGAGGAACCCACAGAGACAGCTGGTCTGAGCTCTCCAGAGCTCATGAATGCTGGACCAACAGTTAGGGAGCCTGCATGGGACCGACCTATGCCTTCTGCATGTGTGTGACAATCGTGTAGCTTAGTCTCTTAGTAAGGCTTCTAACAGTAGGATCAGGACCTCTCCCTGGCACTTAGCTAGCTGTTAGTAACCGGTTCCCCATGCTGGGTTACCACACCCCACTCAGGGGAGGAGCTTAGTCCTGCCTCAACTTAATGTGCCATTTACATGGGATTCCTCTTTGTAGGCTATGAATGTTTTGTTACCATTGGTTAATAAAAAAAGCTGCTTTGGCCTATAGCAGGGAAGAATATAGGTAGGCAGGAAAACTAAACTAAATGAAGGAAGAAAGAAGGCAAGACAGGCAGACATCATGTAGCTGCTGAAGGAGAAATACACCAGAATCTTACTGGTAGGCCACAGCCTCATGGTGAAACACAATTAATAGAAATGCGTTAATTTAAGATGCAAGAGCTAGCTAGAAATAAACTTGAGCTCTCTGTCAAACAGTGTTGTAATTGATATAGTGTTTGGATGATTATTTGAGTCTAGGTAGCCAGGAAACAGAAGCACAATCTCCGTTTACATGCCATGCTTTGTGCAAGCCCATGGGAGGCTTGCCCCTTTCTGAATGGAGATGGAGGAGGAGAAGATAGAAAGGGGGAGGAGGTAGGAGGAGAGGAGGGAGGGAAAACTGGTTGGTATGTAAAATGAAAAAATGTTATTTAATTTTTTTTTTTTTTTTTTGGTTTTTAAAGACAGGGTTTCTCTGTAGCTTTGGGAGCCTGTCCTGGCACTCACTCTGTAGACCAGGCTGGCCTCGAAATCACAGATCAGTCTGCCTCTGCCTCCCGAATGAGGGAATTAAAGGAGTGCGCCACCACCTCCTACCTATTTAAATAATTTTTTTAAAATAAAAAAAAAAGTGCCCATAATGGTTGTTTCCTTGAAAGATTGTTTGATCCAGCTGGGGAATGATGAAGACCTGCACTGTAGAGGTGACAAGAAGGGTTACTAAGTTACAATCCTGACCTGATAGAGCCATTTTTCCCCTCCAATGGAGACAATGTCTTCAGTTTTTGTGAGACAGGGCCCCTTGTGCTGCCCAAGCTTGAAGTACCCATGTCTTATGTCTGAATACATCTGTAGTTCCAAAGTCTCACCTCCAACTCAGCTTCCCTGAGTCTTCTCTGATGTAAACATCAAAGAGAAACAAGTTGATCCAAGTAGAATAGAATTGTTTGTATATATTATTCCCAAAAATACAAAAGAAATTTTATTTTGTACAGTAGAAAAGGGCATATCACAACTGGGAAACCTCTCTATTTCAAAAGATGTCTTTCCATTGAATTACTAAGAAATGCATGTATTGAAGAAAAGACATTTCAAATTGAAACAGGACAGGTGGAAGAAGTATTTATGGTGCACATTCAAGAGAAGGTTTGTCAAGGATAGCCAATGTCGGACACAAGACACTTAGTTCTCAGCTCTTAATTCTTAACTCCTCATTTGGATAGGAAATGTGTTTGGGGATGTAATTAAAGGAACAGGCATGGCAAGGACATCAGAAAATACAGAAGTAAACAGTGAAAAATCTGCCACATTGCCCAATATTGAAGAGTATAGAGAATGAAAAGAAAGTGGTGATTGAGAAACATTCTCAAAAGATATAAATATAGTTAAAAAATATCAGAATAATTAAAAACATGGGAAATATATGTCCAAATATAAGAACTGTACAATAGCTATAAAATATACAAAAGCATCAGAAACACAGACAGTGCAAAGGTTCCTAAGAAAGCAGATATATCCAGGCTGCTGTAACCTTGAGCCATGTACTCAAGACTATAATCTACACACTTAACAAAGAGTAACAAGACAGTTGTTTTGGAGATTCCTGAAATTGACCCATGGCAAGCCAAAGCACTGTACCATCAGAAAGAGCCATGGAATATGATCAAGCATTAGCTGATGTTAAGAACACTCAGGAGACAGAAGATAAACTGTGCAGGCAACACCACTGAAAGTCAAACAGAGGATAAGGGCACAGAAAGAAAATGAGAATGCAAAATGTTTGCTCCTCCCAACATGCCCACACTTCAGAGGATAAACTGTTCTGGAAACAAACAACGAAATAACCTAGAAACATCATGAATGTGCTAAACACTGCTGAATTATACAACTGGAAATTGATGAAATGAACTAATGTTATGTGAATAGTAAAATATTACAACAGATTGTTGAAAAATATAGGCTTAGACTTACAAAAAAGCAGAAGAACATGACCTATGGCAAGGAGAAAAATAAGTCAATAGAAACAGACCCAGAAATGAAAAATAACAGATTTAAAGGTAAGTATAGGAAATAGCTATATAAAATGCCAGTGTGTTCAAAAGTACAAACTTGTTTTAAAAATGGAAGGTACAAAACGACAGAACTTATAAAGCAAGAAAGAAAATTATAGCAAGAATGGAAGCACATCAGATTGGATTAACAATAGAACTTGATGAGGTAGCAGTACAAACTATTCAAGATGAAGCACAGAGAGAAAAGAAGAAAATTAACAGGGCATCAAGCAGCCTAACATACATGGAGTCCCAAGAGAAAAGAGAAATCAAATGAAGAATCTAGCCAAAGCGTTACAAGTGAAGAAAACTATAAAGTCACAGATCTGGGAACCTCTAGAAAGGCACAAAAAGAATTAACAAACATAATCACTTGAAGAAAACACAAGTACATCATAATCAAGCTACTGCCCAAAAAGGAAAAAAAATGCTTTAGAATTAGCTAATTAATATATATAAGGAAAATACGGGTATTTTCCTTAATACAAGGAAAGCTAATTAATACATATAACACACTACAGGTAGAGCAATGGAAACTGACAGCAGGCTTTGCATTAGAAACTATGTGAGCCCGAAGATACAACAACATCCGCACACAAAAAAGTGACCAACTTAAAATCTAAGCCTATAGGAATATCTTTCTAAAACAAGGCAAAACCAAGATTTTTTTCACACAGATAAAAGTTGACAGATAATTCTTTATCAGCAAACCCACACTACATGAAATTCTAAAGTTAAATAAACTGAGCACTGTTATCACAAACAACACCTAGAGCCAGCCACAAATGAAAACAATTGTTCTAAACATTTATCCACAAACTATTGCTATCACTGTTTAGCTCACTTAGCATAACAGAGATTTGGGTCGTGTGTGTGTGTGTGTGTGTGTGTGTGTGTGTGCACCACATATACCTAAATGCTGTATATAACATTTCTGAAAGTTATAAATGAAGACCTGAAAGGTTACAATGAGACCCCCTGTGCCATAAGTAATCAGAGCCTTTCTCTGGGCTAACATTTGTAAGTCAGGATTTGGTAAATATCACAGGTCTCTGACACAGTTTGAGAACCAGGAAAATTAAAACAGCGTTGCATAATACCTATCTTAATGGGAATGAAAATCTCTAATTCTGAGAAACAATACTATATAAGTACATGGACCATTTTCATACAATAGTAATTACTTCATTTCATAATAAATATAATTACTAAATATTAGTATTACCAAAAGGATGGAACTCTAAACCTGAAGCCTGTGAATTTATCATTCTCAAAAATATTTTCTCTGTTTATATCTCTCTTCCTAGTGACTAATCTTCCTGATACAACAGCACTTCATAACTACCCAGCATCCACCGCATCCTGCTGAGACCCCAGGATCATCCAGCAAAGATTTGAGCCTAGTGTGATCAAGCTCCTAAATGTCCCCTGAAGGCCTTATGTGGAGCACTTGGCAAGGAAATTAGAGCCAGCAAACCTTTAAGAGGTGGGGCCTATTGAAACAAGTTAGGTCACTAGAGACACACTTTTGGAGGAAGTTTGGGCTGGCTCTCATGCTCAGCTTCCCAGCTGCCACAAGGCTAGCAGTTTTGCTTTCCCAAGTACTCCCCTCCATAATTGTTCTGCTTTGCCACAGACTCAAAGCAATGGGGCCAAGTGACCATGGACTGAACTCTAAAACTGTGAACCAAAATAAACATTTTTCATCATAAGTTGCTTCTTTTGGGTATTTTTGTCACAGCAACAGATCCAGGGAAATGCATTAAAATAAAAAAATTCATAATGACAGGATAGATGAGTTTCATTTCTGATATGAACTTGATTATTCAGGTCTTTTACCAGTCTTAGACTCTAATATTATAATCAAGACTTACCTACAAGACAAATAATATATAACTTTCAGTCAGTAGACTAGCAAATAACTTTTGGTTTTAAAAAAAAAACGTTCATAGGTGTCATCAAAGCTTTCCTTGCAATGTTATATGTAACTCTCTCGCCTTGCTGTTTCCAACACTGACCAGTAGAAAACACACAAGGAAAAGAGTAGAGCAAAATGCTCCCAACCCTTTGGGATGTGTTTCTCAAACTTCTGCCATTGTCATGCTCAGAGTAAGATGGTTTTCCTGTTGTTCTGCAATTAGATGAAAATCACCACAAGAGGAGGGTGTAGAACTAAGGACTGTGTCCTCTCTTCCCTCCCATTGACCCCCTTCTCTTTCAGTCACCACTGAACGTCTAAGACATGCAGCCCACACGCTGAGACAGACAGTTCAGAAGGCATCATCCCTGCCTTCATATGCATCTTTGATTTTACCCAAGAGGCAGTAACTGGAACAGCTAATTATATATTATCTTGCCCAACTCTTGATAACAATTTCCCTCAAATTACCTAAAACTATCCTTATCCCTTAACAATCTAACTATACCATAAATGATGACAATTTCAGAAAACATAAAATAATAATTTCCTGTAAGCTACTAGAATTAAAATGAAATCTTTCAAGAGAGAGGTCAGTCTGAACTCTTCCAATAAGTCCTCCACGCAATGAAAATAAAAATGCAGAGGGAGAGGAGAAAAGAAACCTTTGTACCTGCCAAAACTCAGCAGTTAAGCTCCCACTTAAAAGAACCAGTTGTTCTGCACGTAGCGATATAATGATGGGGGGGGTAATTATAATTAGGTGGCTATTTTGATTTCTCTTGCCATAGTATCTGTATTGAATGTTACTTGATTTGTGCAAAAAATAAGGTCAATGGCTGCCTAAAATATATACAGGATTACTCCTATGAGTACTTCATGGAGAAATGTCTAAAAATGGAGAATATCTCCATTTCAATCACATACTAGCCAGTTGGACAATTTGCAAAATTCACAACCAAAAATAAACAGTCAAAAAAAACAAATAAGCAAATGGAATTTATAGTCTCAATAGCAAAACTCAACAATCTGAAAGAAAAGAGCACTTTAACTTGCACCTTAAAAACTTGACAATGCTATGGAAACATATTACAGCTTTCAGTGTGTGGATTTAATTTAAATTACCGCTAATTAGCTGATCATCTACCAAGATAGCTATAATTATTTCTTTTTTAAATCATTTTTTTCTTCAGGTGTGATATGTAATTTAAGCATGTGCTTCTCAAAATATACTGTCATCATTATTATTACATATAAAGTTTTAAGCACATAAGATTTCTACCAAAAAAATTTGTCCACCAGAATATTAAATTACTTTTAGAAATAGAAATATTATTAAACAGAAGTGCTTTAACCATGTCTCTTTGATTACTTAGGTAAAATTGTGAATAGATTCATATTTACCGATGATCTAGTGACACTCCAGTAATTTTACATCCAGATGTGTTTCATATAAATAGTTCCCAAGACTCTGATCTAGATAAGCTGATTGAGAAGCTGACATGGCACTTCTGGACTTCTTACATCTCTATTATTTATGTAATAAAAGCTTTCCTGCATTTGATTCAAAATGAGGATGTACAAGAAATCACAGCTCTCATTTATCTTCTATTATCTTCCACCTCATTCATCTAACAAAAGGCCCTTAACTGAACATATAGAAACTGGTCCCTTACTGACAGTTCAAATAGTCAGAATGACTGGGAACATTACTCAGATAATTATGATAATTATCAAAAACTCATTATAGCCTGAAAGCGGGGAAGAAAACAAATCAAAACCACTGATAGCACAGGTCTCCAAATTAACACTGTCAATGAGATGAAGACTGTCACTGCATGCTAGCTTACTCGTTGTCTCCAAGTCACACAGTTCTTACACTTTAACTCAAACAAAATTACTCCACTGGATCTTGTTTGTTTTGTTGTCTGTCTGCTTTGAGTCAAGGTCTCATGCTTCCCAGGCTGGCCTCAAACTCATTGTAGCTGAGAATGACCTTCAACTCCTGATCCTCCTGCTTCCATTTCCCAAGTGCTGGGATGACAGGCATGTGTGACCATGCCCTACTCCGCTGAGTTTGTCGTTCCAATATTCAAATGCAATTAAAGCGCAACTTTGTGTAGCTTGGTCTTCTTGTGGACTCCTAACAGCAGGAGCTAGGGCTTTCTATGACTCTTTTGCTGGCTTTTGGGACCCTATTCCTCATTGGGTTGCCTTGCCCAGCCTTAGTACAAGGAAAGGTGTTTGATATGCCCTGTTTTTGATACCCATAGGAGGCCTACCCCTGTCTGAGTAGAAATAGGGGAGTAAATAGGGCTGGGGGGGGAGCCAGAGGGAAGTGGGGGAGAGGGAGTAGGAGAAGGGAGGAGAAACTACAGTTGGCATGTAAAATAAATAAAGAACTGGGTTTTTTTGTGTGCACATTTAACCTTTCTGTTTAGGAATTATTCCAATACAGTCGCAGGATTACACAAAGAATTGATCTTTAAAACAAATATTTTAACCTATACAAGTCTCTATAATCTTCTCTTCGTAGATTAAAATATTTAATGTTCCAGACAGATAAAATACCCAGTATAAAGTCATGTAAAATGGTTTTCCTTTCAGCAGATAACATTTTATTCTAATCATAAATCTAGTTTTAAACACATTGATATAACACTTAAAAACTGTTCTTTAACTTTATTTTTAATTTAAAAACATGGAAATTTAACTGATAAAATATAGATGCAAACAGATTTGATTCTTGTAGGCCAATAAGAGCCCTAATAGGTCTCAGCTAAGACTTACTGAGGTGATGGTAGGCAGATTCACAGCAAGAATTCTGGCTTTACTCTCTGGTTGTTCATTATGTTTACATACTATGACTTGACTGCCACATTTGATTTTCCATTTTCAATGTCAAGTAAAAGTGCTCCAAGCGTGGTGCTTCTCTTTATTAGATGACCAAGGCCATATTAGATGCTTTGGCCAGAACTTGTGAATACATCTGTCTTTTACATATAATTTCAAATCTCCATCCCAACTACCTTATATACTGTAAAATGTTACTGAAGATGTCAAAGTGCCCTAAATATAATTAGCTTATGTGTGCCCATGTGGAGCGTGGGGACAGGCCAAGCAGGGCTAGGAAATTTTCAACAGGGCATATAAAATACATGAGAAAGATTTCTTAACCCTCATTCCTCTCCACTTTATAACTTTTCTGTCTACTTTACAGCCTAAATCTCCTCTGTAAATGTATTCCTCATTAAAGGTCTCCAGTAAACCCATTTTATATCCAAATCCCTTCCCAACTACATATTGCCTCTGGAATTTTCTAGTTCCACCTAACAATTCCCACTGTGAGGCTATTGTTTAACTAAAAGAGATCTGGCAATATCCACATGGAAGTAAATAATCTAAACAAAATTCCATCCCCCTCATCGTTCTATAATTGCCCTTTGCTTATACATATGATCTTTTTAGGTGAGTAACACAAATACCCTCATTTCTCACCTGAAAGCTTGTCTTCATAATTTCAAACTATAACATTGGCAACAGCTATTATTTATTGTAACTATTATTTATTAGCTATAAGCAATAATACCAGTAATATTCTCATAATTAGCTCTTACAAGGCCATGGGAGTCTTTCCTGTCTCATGTGGCACAAGAATTGCCCCTTTTCAGACCAAAGTATCATCATTGTGTTTGAGGTAACAAAGAGACCCCACAGCCCTTTTGTTACAGGGCTACATCACAATGACTTACAAAGGCCAGCTTGGTGACAAGATGAGCTCCATCAGCTAAAGACCCCTTCACATTTCATATGTTGGATCTGCCCTTAACTACTCAAAGCACAATTCCAAAAATCAGCCAACACCTTAAATACTTGTCTACAGCAGTTTTCTAATTATTGAGAACGTGTGAATCCTCTTCACTTCACCAGATGTTTGGGGAAGAAGTGAACTTAATGACCTCAGGAACTGAAGAAGCATCTAGAAGACTCCCCCAGGTTGTGGAGTACAGCACAGAAAGCTCTATAAACTAACACTGCTGGCAGAAAGAAAGAAAGAAAGAAAGAAAGAAAGAAAGAAAGAAAGAAAGAAAGAAAGAAAGAAAGAAAGAAAGAAAGAAAGAAAGAAATAAATAAATAAAGAAAGAAAGAAAGAGAAAGAAAGAAAGAAAGAAAGAAGAGAAAAGGAGGGAAGGAAGGAAGGAAAGAAAGAAAGAGGAAAGATATGAAAAGATATCAAGTAATTTATTCTCAGCTCTCTACCCCGCCCTCATAACCATCTGTCCTAGGCTTTTCCCTGAAAAGTTGTTTTCTAGCACATGAAAATGTTTTGATCTTTCATCTGCTCAACACTCTCCAGAAAGACATCAAGCCTCTTTACCCTATCTTCAAGAGATTCAGGAATTGCTCTCATGCCTTTCAAACCCCACTGAGCAGAAAGGATCACTTTCTTTAATGAAGTTGTTCACTGGGGACTCTAAACCGTGCTCCTCAGCTAGGAATTTCTCACATGTCCCTTTGGGAATTTTTGTCCACAGCAGAAGCTCCAGATTTCCGACCTTGTAGTGGTGAAGGGCTGCACTCTGGCCAACTGAAAAGGCAAGGCCCTTGCATTTCAGCCATGATTATACAAAGATTTAAGTCCAGGAACTGATCGAAGGTGTTGTAAAAGCTAACCCTGTAAGCAACCAAGACTGTAGCAATGTGTGCCCTCTCCTGTTTTAACACTAAGAATTCTCAGCTAAATAGCAGCCTTTCTTTCTGAGTGAAAAACAAAGCCTTCTCACAGTGCTTGCATTTGTGATACATCTGTAAAAAGTGGCTTTTTTAGCATCAGAAAGCATTTTAATTGTAGTAAACTGAACAATGCTGAAATTGTTTGAAGAGGAGATTAAATTTAATGAAATTCACAAACAACCCCTTTTAGGAAGTAACAACAATTTTTGAACATTAAAGAGGAGCTCATTATATCAAGACAGCTCCTCTGTGAAAAGCGGTCTGACTTCAATCACTGCATATCCACATGTTAATGAACTTCTGTGTAAAAGCAGGCACTGAGAGGAAAGTAATAGGAACACAGGCTCCATGCATATTTGCAAGAGGAAAATCTCCTTTAATCAATAAAAACCCTCCTCATATTCACCTCAATACTATCTGAGACTCTTTCAAAGGACACAAAAGGAAGATGCAGCTTGAAAGTTGCCTTAAGACATTACACAGCTTGCTCTTTCTTCAGGGTTCGCATGTTGTCAGCAACCTGGCTCCAAAGACTTTCAAGTTCCAACAGACGCAGCCTATACAGACTTCATTGCCATCACTTCATTGCTGCCCCTGATCAAACAGACAAATCTGAAACCGAAGAATGAGGGGCAACCAGTGACCTTTGATTAGGGCCTTGAGCCTCCATTGTAATAAAACACCTTCATCATTCATAGTTCTCTGGGACCAACAAGGAAGCACGTTACTGACTGAAGGGATGTCACAAGCAGGCTTACACCCTCACAAAGATTTCCATCATTAACCGTTAAAAATTTCATTTGCAGCAAGTGACACCAGGTGTTTTTAAAATAACAAAAACAGAGAAAGCAGTTTTCTACTTTGCAAGTAAATGGACCATTTTACCCCCAGCTCTTGTCTATTTGTTACCGACTTCCAGGCTTTAGTAACTGCATTGTGCTGATCTTGTTGCTATTACTTAGAGTTTAAAGAATGCTGGTAATATTTCCTTTTGAGCCTCTGACTTTCCTAGGCTATTTGTGACCAATCATATACATGCCCATAAAGTTTATTTTAATCAAAGCAAAGGTTTGAATTTTAAGTTTATTTTGCCTCGTCTTTACAATGTTCTCTGCCAAGAAAAAGGGAGAGAGGCTTTTCAGACTACAGCCATAGTTGGATGTTTTGATGGCAAATATTAGGCTTCCCTTAAGAGCAACCGCTGAAGAGAGTAAAAGTCAAGTTCAATTATAGTTTAGGTACTCGGTGTCTACACGGGGTGGGGGGGATTTCAAAGAAAACCCATCATAAATATGTTAGAATGACACAAAGAAGCTGTTAAAGTGAGTTAAGATGAAAAGCTAGAATGAGTAGGCTCTGCAGCACTCACACCGCATAGACACTTCAACACACCACGACATTAAAAACACTCTAGGTCTAGCTGGGTGTTGATGCACGCTTTGATCCTAGCACTCAGGAGGCAGAGGCAGGCAGATCTCTGTCAGTCTGAGGCCAGCCTGGTCTACAGATTGAGTTATAGGACACACTGCACTACATAGAAAACCCCTGTCTCAAAACAAACAAACAAAACCAAAAAATCATTCCAATACTACTCTAAACCTTCAAGTTTCATATACAATGGCCAATGTTGTCATCTTTTAGTGAGCCCCAAACAGCAAGTTCTTGGCATTACACAAATATACATTATTGATATAGGAATGTGTTCTATAGATATGCATGCATTGTGTGTATTCATGTAAAATATATACAAATTGGAAGGTAATAATTAGAAAAGTGACCTATCTAATTGAAGCTGGAAGAAGGAAGGAAGGAAGGAAGGAAGGAAGGAAGGAAGGAAGGAAGGAAGGAAGGAAGGAAGGAAGGAAGGAAGGAAGGAGAAGAAGAGGAGAGAAAGGAAAGGGAGGAAAAAGCCAGAAGAAGGAAAGACGGGGGATGTCTGGTCAGCAACTGTGCCTTGCCACCCACCTGATGGCATCATTCTACTGCTTTGGATATCACTTTTCCCAGTAATCTAAATTCCCCCGTCAACACTTATGGCTGTAATGCTTTGCCTAAGATAAACAAAGACACCAAACTGAGACAAATCCTGAGAAATGAATACAAGGACTTGGCCTATGGAAAACATACAACTTCTATCAGTTGCCAAAAAACTAAAGCTCATGAGGGCCAAGTCCTGTCGACACACTGCTGTATCTCAAAGAAATTTATCCCAAGTCACATCATAACTAAACTTCTGAAAATGAGAAACTCTTGAAAACCCCCAAAGAAAAATACCATCTCAGTTGCAGGGAAACAACCCACATGCAAGTAGATTTCTCATCAAAAACCATCCGAGCCAGAAGGAAGTGGCATGATGTTTTTCAATTGTTAAAATATAGCCAAAATCCTACACAGTGAAAACATTCTTTAGGAATGTGTGAAATCTAAACATTTCTCAGAAAAAAAAATCAAGAGTTTATCCAGAGAAAGATCACACACAAAGAATGTAGAAGGAAGTTCTTCAAGCAGAAAGGACACAAAACCCTGAAAGATCAAGAAGAGGGGATCAGGGCAGGTAGCATAGTAATAAAGAATTTGACTAGCATGCATGAGGCTTTGAGTTCAATCCTTAGAGGAAGTAGGAGAGGGAACCAAGGAAAACAATCAACTTTCATTCTCCTTTTGAGTTTCCTAGATTGTATAAGCACACTGCCCAAGGTTCTAAAGGTTAAGCCGAGAAAATATTTAAGCTAAGTACATTACAAACAAGCAAAGTAATGATACATATGATCCCCCATTCTACTTGGATTAGTACAACCACTACCCTAGCAGTAATAGTGGATAGAACTGCACCAGGAACACAGAAAGGACATGGAACTCCATTAATGATCAATATAAAATAATCAAAGTTTACAGAATGCTCCATCCAGCCATACAATACCCATTGTTGTTAAGTGCTCCCAGACAACATATCAAGATACACTACTATAAACTGCTATCAAATGAGCCTCAAAGAATGACTCAGTCAGTTCACAGGGATCCTAGTTCAATCTCTAGAATCCACATTTTAAAAAGCTAAATAAAAAGCCAAATGACCATGATGAATTTAAGAAGGAGCAATGGAAGGGGTACATGGAAGGGATCAGAGAAAGGGATTCTGAAAGAACTAAACTTTAATTAAATAAAAGACTTGAAGGGAGCTGGGCAGTGGTGGCATGCACCTTTGATCCCAGCACAGGGGGAGGCAGAGGCAGGTAGATCTCTGAGTTCAAGTCTAATCTATAGAGTGAGTTCCAGAACAGCCAGATCAACAAAGAGAAACCTTGTCTCGAAAAAGAAAATAAAAAGTTGAAGGGGGAAAAAAAGCCAGATAAGGTGTTGGATACTTATAAATCCCAGTACTAGGGAGGCAGAAACAGGTGGATCCCTGTTGCTCCCTGGCCGACCAACCTAGCCTGCCTGGTGAGTTCCAGGCCAATAAGAGATTCTTTCTCAAAAACAGAGTGTACACCTCCTGAGCAATGATAACCAACGTGTCTTCTCTGGCCTGCACACACACACACACACCACACACAGCTACATACACATATACATTTTCATGCACAAACACACATCTGCATGCACACACACCTGCACAATTGTGCACACATATATACACACACACATGCACAAACTAATTTTGAAGAAATGGTACACAGCATGTCCTCTGACCAATATGAAATCAGACCAAAAATCAATAACAGAATAACAATCCTGAGAAACTATACAATGTATAGGTCAAAGGTGAAATCTCAAATAGAAAAAAAGGTGAATGAACTAAAAGAAAATGAGAACATACCAAAGCGTGTGCAGCACAGCTAACACAGGGCCAAACCGGACAGCTATACACTGAATGCACACATAAAACAAGAAGTCTAACATCAGTAATTGTTACCCTGGAGAACCCAGAGAAATGGGACAAGGCTAACCAAAGGATGCAGAAGAGAAAAAAGCAATAAAATTAAAAAGATAAAAATAATATCTAGGAAAAAAAAGTCATGGAACAAGGCTTGGAGTAAGCTAAATAGTAAGGTACTTGATAATTATTATAATAATGAAGCAAACAGCTGTTTTTTAATTGTCTATAAAATTAACAAACCTTTATCAAAACTGATAGAAAGAGAGAAGATGTAAACTTGGGATGTCAGGAACGAGACCAGACACACAGCACAATGAGATGACGGGGACATAAGTGAGGAGAGGGTTAGCTCTATATGCACAGCTTTGGCCACTTGGATAAAGTGAGCACTCCCTGAACACAATACAGCTCATCCAAAGTGGAGCACTTTCAACAGCTCCGCAACTTTTAAGGAAGCTAAATTCACAAATTTAAATACTTCCCCCTCCAAAAAAAAAAAACTCTAAGTCCGAATATCTGTCCAAATGTCGAACAATGACAGCGACTCTACATAATCTCATCCATAAAACAGAAAAGAAAGAAATATAGGCTAGTGCATCCAAGTGCTTATATTATCCTGAGACTATAACAAACACCAAAAGCTCACAGAAAAATCAGCACAAAAAAAAATTTTAAAGGTTCCAGCCAATATCATTCAATAATCCTTGTCTTTGCATGAAAAAAACCTAACCACACAAGCCTAACAGCCCCAGTACATTAGTTCAGACCCCAGAACCCAGTGTGGTCATGCAAGTAAGTGTCTGCCATGCCAGGGCACCCCAAGAAAATTCATGAAACTGAGACCAGAGAATCATGGAAGGAAGCTTGCAGGCCAGCTGGGCTAGCCCACACAGCAATAAGCAAAGGGGTCCCTTCCTCATGCAATGTGGAAGACACGGGCTAACACTACAGTGTGGCATGTGCATGCCCCCATACACACACACATGCAAACTCATCATACGCACCATTTTTTAAGGTTTTAATCATTAAGTAAGCATCAATTGTAATGTACTATACATTCTCTTCATGGACCAAAACAATTCTAAAGTAAATGAAATAATCAGCAAGGAAAATAATCCAATGCAGTAAATACAAATTAAAATAGCATGTGAGCTATTTTAAATGTGCAAACAGGCACCAACAGTAAGGAACATAAGAGCCTCTGATTAAGGGTACTGGCCCTTCATATTGTTCAGAGTAACCTAAAGCAAACATGAGAAGCTTCAAGTATAGGCAACTTCTTTGGCTCATTTTCAAAGTCCTGTAAGGCTGAAAAGAACATTCCCAGTCTCTAAAACATGTTTAATTTTCACATGTCCTAGGAGAGTTAAATCCTGCTCTTGTGACAGAAAACTCTGAAAAATTACCCATCCATGTAGCATTGAGGTATATTCAGCTAGAGATATCTTTAGGAATTGCGATCAGTCCTACTGAGGGAAAAAAGTAGACCAAGCCTTTAAGACTAAGTATATTTCATCATATCCAGAGTTCAACCAAATTCCTACTACGCTATTGTTTTTAGAATTTGCCAGCCCTCTCCCTTTAAGAAATAGACATCACAGAGGAGAGGAGGGATATGAAAACCTATACCTGTAGAAGCTTACACACATAGAGAGAGACACATATACTGAGAGAGAGAGAGAGAGAGAGAGAGAATGAGAGAGAGAGAGAGAGAATGAGAGAGAGAGAGAGAGAGAATGAGAGAGAGAATATTAAAATGGGGAAATGGAGTTATTCTACAACAGGCCAATAACGCAATAACGCCCTGCCTATTAGGTAAAACAATGTCCTTACCTATTAGGTAAAACAACCCAGTGACAGGAATAGGTTTCCTTTTTCAGAATTATTGCCCAGTGAGGTACCATAAACCCCCAAAACAATATATTATCCGACCTCTTGGTTACCCTCCAGAACTTGATGCTAAGAGCTGTCACCACACATTTGAATAATTGGACATGGACAAATAAGATAATGGTCCAGAATCTTCATTCCTACTTCTTAGCTTTCATAGTGCTGGAAGGAGCTATGCATGCTACATATTAGAAAAGCTATCACCAAACAGTATCCAGCTGCAAACCCTGCAAGCTACAATAATGACGGGCTTGGCAAGATATGCCCATTAGTGCAATAGTGGCATTAACATGGTAGGTGTAGCCAACCACTTTCTAATTGAATTTAAATCCCTCTCTACGAGATGAAACCCGTACTTTGCACCAAGTATGGGTCAAGAATCTATGGCTAGACATGTCATATACCCTAAGAGAAAACCTACACTATTATCATTCTGCTAAGACATAATATTAAACTTTTAATGACATCATTTTACCCATAGATTTAATGTATTTTTAACTCTTAAAAGAGAAGCTTCTATTTGCAGTAGATGGTTATTAACACAGAGATCCACTATTGGTCAAGGTACAGAGAATAAGAGACTTCAAAATGCTCAGCCCTAAAGAGAACACATGCACTGTACTTCCTCTTCCCAAGATTCATGGAATTATTATGGAAGAAGGGGCAGAGAGAGTGTAAGATCCAGAGGTGGTAGATGACTAGCCAGGAAACTACCTTCTGGACACAGTGTGGTAGCTGCACATATGAACTTAGTGATTGTGACAGAATGCACAAAATATGTGCAAAGCCAAGCCAGACCAAATCCCAGCATGGAGATGAGAGTTAGCTATGAAATCCCACCCCTAACCAAGAAGCTTTTGGGAGAAGGGGGGTCTTTTTTACAAGAGTGCAGCCTCTGTAAGTCAACCATGCTCTAGTGGAAAGCTGCATGCCCAAGAATATTTGGGCAGTACAAGTGAGTTCCAATGGGTTTTTGTTTTTTGAGTTTTTGTTTTGTATTTGCTATTGTTGTTGTTGTTGTTGTTGTTGTTGTTGTTCAAGACAGGGTTTCTCTGTGAAATAGTCCTGGCTCATCATGTGGATCAGGCTGGTGACAAACTCACAGAGATCCACCTGCCTCTGCCTCTTGAGTGCTGGAATTAAAGGCTTGCATCACCACCACCTGACCCAATGGGGATTTTTTTAAAGACTTACAAAGTTGAAAGGGTAGATAAGGAGATAGATACGGAAAGAATTAGGAGAGGGATATAAATATGATCAAAAGACCTAAAGTTCTCAAAGAAATAATATAGATAGTTTAAAAGAGAAATTATATAAGTTCAAAAAATAAGAAATAAGACATCAAATGTATTTAATACACTCACCAAGGTGGCAATAAATATTTTAATAGAACGTAAGAAAATAGAATAGTATGTAGAGAAATTGGAAGCTTCATACACTGATGGTGGAAATGAAAGGTATAACCATTGTTGAAAACAGTACAATAGTTCCTCAGAAAGTTAAAAAGAATTGTCACATGACCTAGAAACTCTATTGCTGTGAACATAACCAAAATAATGAAAATCGGTGTCCAGTCAAAAACTTGCACATGGATATTCCTAGCTGCACCACATGCAAGTCAGTAGGCAGAAATGACCCACATGTCCACATGTGCAATGGACTATTACTCAGTCTTTAAAAGAAGTATTGACATGTACTGAAACATTTGTAGACATAGAAACACTGTGCTGAGTAAAAACAGCCATGAAAGGAAGGTTATGAATTCAATGGTTGCATTTTTATGAAATTATTTGCAGTAAATCCATAGAGTCAGAAAGCAGATTAGTGGCTACCAAGTACTAAAAAGGACAGAGAAGCAATTTATTGACTGGTTTCCTTTTCAAGTGATGAAATGGTCATGGCAGCTGTACAATGTAGTAAGATCTGCGGGCCTCTTCCCACAGCCCGGCTCCCGGCCACCTGGCTAGCTTATGCCCCAAAATAACAACACACAAACTGTATTCATTTAAACACTGCCTGGCCCATTTCTATTAATGTGTGTAGCACCAAGGTGTGCTTACCGGGAAGATTCTAGCCTATGTCCATCCTGGGTCGGAGCTTCATCGCATCTGCCCCAGAGAGCAGAGCTAAGGCATATGAGCTCACTTCCCTTCTTCCCAGCATTCTGTTCTGTTTACTCCACCCACCTCAAGGCTTGCCTATCAAATGGGCCAAGGCAGTTTCTTTATTAGCCAATGACCTTCCTCCATCAGTACAACATGTGAGTATAGTAAATATCACTGAATCAGACTTAAGGACATGTTAGGCCATCTCTCTAGTTCCCAATGTTGAGATTTTTAACTCACAATTCAGCAATTCCGTAATATTTTATCTTGGATTTTAGATAATATGTCCACTTTTAGATTTCCTGGCATTTACCAGACACATTATCTATAATATTGTTGAAGTGTTGAACAATATTAACCTCTGATCCTAAGATTTATAAAAATTTGCCAAGACATACCTAATTATGAGACTTGCTTAATACTATCTCTTAAATATTTTCATCTGAAAGGCGAGAACTTTCTATCTTTTTAGAACTCCCCGCTTCTGTCATTTAACAAACAGCACTGAAAATTTGGTCTCTATCACCTGGCCTGTTCTCTAGTGGAATTTTCAAGTCATTTTTCCTGCTGGCCATTAAAAGGAAACAAAGATACTGTGTTGATTTAAAAAGCTGTATGGCATAGAAAATTAGGCTTCTTGATTTTTAGTGGTGAAAAGTCTTGAGTTATTTCCTTTAGTAGTTTGACCACTCACTGTAAAAACATTCAAATAACACAAACACAAAAACAAAACAGAGGCAAACCATCCACCCCGAGAAGGCACAGTCCAAATCCAGTCAGGCCTTTAAGGTGCTCCTTTTGGTTTGGTATGGTTTGGGTTTTGAGATGGTATCACCTGTCTCAGCCTCAAACTCACTAGCAGCCAAGAATTACCTTTCACTTCTAGTCCTCCTGCTTCCTCCTCCCTCCCAAGTACTGGGTTTACAGGTGTGTCACCATTCCAGGTTTTTCCAGTGCTGAGGATGAAAACAGAACCTTGTACACGGCCGGCAAGCACTCTACTAACTGGATACATCCCCAACCCAAGTCCTTGAAGGTTTTATTCTGAAGTTTCTTTGCTGAATTCCTGCAGCTGATTTTCTTCTCTCTCATCTCAGAAGGTGTACACCCAAACACTGCCTAACAATTGAGTAGATGCCTTCCAGTATCTTACTGTTAAGTTCTCTATGTTCAGAGAGATACACAATTTTCTGTACCCGTGACAGCTGGCAATAGTCAGTACCTAATAAGTACGTGTTGATTGGAAGGCTCATTTAAGATGTATTTAGCATGAACACTGATGGATTCAGTAGGGATTTCTCGTTCCTGGAAGGATTTGGTACACAGACCCTTTTTCTAAAATGACAACTATGCTTCTTCAATTATAAATCTCCCCAATTAGTCTCTAAATGTATATCATGAAAGCCTTCATTGAAACACGTGCTTTTCCTTTCGATGCCCCTCCCAGTAACAATTGGCTCTACCCACAGACAGTGTTTTCTTTTCAGCAGACATTTATCAAAGTTTATTTCCAAAGACATTTTTTTAAATAAATGTGAGGCTTCAAGACATAACCCTCAGATTGAATATTATTTTCCCTTCTATCTCTGAAAGCACAGCTCCATTTCTTCCAGCGCCGTGGGTTTACTGAAGACACTGTACTTTGCTGGTTCTTTTGAATCTGACATGACTTTCCTTCTAGATTGTGTTTCCCTCCTGTTTGGTATTCTGCAGCCTCCTAGGGCTGCGCCTCGTGAGCAGCACTTTAAAACTCTTACACTGGACTGTTAAGACAACTTTCCATCTGGTGATGTACAGTTAGGGCAACTTCTTAATCCGCTGGGGTCAGTTTTACAGGTATTGTAACTCACCAGACCTTTAAGTACTTTTTAAACCATTCACATAAGCTAAAGCATCTATACCTTGTATTCTATGACACAGAACAAACTCTTCAGACCCTCAGGCTGTCGGTTAGTGGAAGTAGTAGAAACATCCAGCACACCTAGGTTACATCTAGGCAGCCTATGAAATCCTGCCATCCATATGAACTCTGGAACTGTGATCCCTCAAAGCATTTGAATGAGGATTTACAGGTAAAAGCAAAAGAATTGAAGACCATACTGAAAATACTAATTTTTCTACATGATTGATTACTGTTTATAAATGAGTAAGTATGCATCTCAATATTCTCTTTTTCCTCTCAAATACTATAATTTTAAATTATAGCACTTTTAAAAGAAAAATATTAAATATCCTTAAACTATTCTGAGACAAGAGATCTTAGGTGCTTTAAATGCTGTGAAGAAATGTCTCTATGAACAAACTGATACTTCTTACTGGGCTTTTGTTATGCCAAAAATAAAATCAAACTAAAACATTGAAAGCATAAAAGCATTTTAGATAATAAAATCCTCTTCAGTCTGCAATTCAAGCTAGCACATCCCACAAATGACAGACACACACTCACAGGCTCCTCGGGCATCAGCCTTTAATCATTCTAATGACAATAGAGGATGGAGCAGTGAAGGGCAGGCCAGGGAGGAATCTTTACAATCCACTTCCTAAATGAGGGTTTTCATGGCTATATTATGCATTACCCTGAAATGGAAGAAAACTATCTTAAAGCATAATCAAAAGAACAGAACGTCTAAAGACTCAGGGAGATTTTGCTCCAGATACTTTTTAATAACAGCATCAGAATTTTAATATTTAGAACATATTTTGACATATCTAATTTACAGGTAACAAAAGTTGTGCTTACTATTTAACAAAAAGGTAAGTATAATTCTTAGGCTGTGTTCACTTTAAAGTTTAGCTACTTGCTTGGCTTCTAAAATTAATTGACATTTCATAATCTCAGTATTGATGTAAATAACATAGTAATGCTGCAATGACAGAAACTCGGGTTTCACCACAAAAAAAGAAAACAATACTTAACATCACAGTGCCTCACTGATTTTTCTTAACTACAAAGCCAATTCAGACAGAAGTACGTAATAGCAATCCTCAGCATCTCAGTTAGCTTTCCCTAGAGACAGCACAGTGATCTGATCAGACTCAAGTCACTTCCGTGTATACAACTGTAGCAACCAAGGCTCCCCAACTGCAGGTGTGTCTGTGTTCACTCGCATCTGAAGCTGCCTGTCTGTGAATCTACCCAGGTGTGTGGTCTGGTCTTTTTAACTAACTTTCATTGGCAAGAAGCGAGTCAGGCCACTGCAATCACTGTC
Organism: Alexandromys fortis; assembly: GCF_014885135.2. Lineage (NCBI taxonomy): Eukaryota > Metazoa > Chordata > Mammalia > Rodentia > Cricetidae > Alexandromys > Alexandromys fortis. Next base: position 9,603,863 of record NW_026067926.1, on the reverse strand, counting down.
CACATGTTCATGCACATCAACGCTCTCTAGAGCAAACCACCCACTTTTATTTCACAAAGGATTATTTCTTCTTTATTCCATTATGTCTTTCTGCAAGTGATCAGCTACTTTGGCATTAACATAATGGCCATTTGTACTGATTGTAGAAGTTAAAAAAAAGGCATAAAATTTGGCTTAAACAAGGAAAGACTAAATGGACAGTCCATGGATTGATCATTTCTTCAGCTTTCCTTACACTATTCTAATTCTGTCTCTACCTCTTATATTAAAGTCTAACCATATATATTTAATCAGTTCTTTAAATTTTCAGCAGACAACTTCAGTGCTAACCCACCACTGCCCTGTCTGAAAATCTTTGATGTCACAGCATAATAGCTCCTGAAAGAGCAGTGCTAATACCTAATGTAACATGAAACCAGGGCTCTGCACTGGGGCTGTCTGCTGTCAGAAGCAAGCAGTCTCACTGCTGCTCCCCAGAAGTGACAAGGTTAGGACCTATCTGTACAAGTATCCCCAACTACCAATGGAGACGAGATGAATGATTAACACAAACTGGGACAACCTGCTTCATAATCTCTTTTTTGAAAACAAACAATAAATTACATGATGCATCTGGCTTAATTTTGCTCTGGAGCCTATAAGTTGCACACTAAAGAAGACCTCTGGTTATTTCAAAAAATGAATAGAGACCAAATAGAAATAGCTAGACTAAGAAGCAACTCAGGCAAGGCATCGTTTCATTACTTCGGAGCTTAAAATAAACACACATTTCAAGCACATAACACCAGGACATCTATTTAAGACTAGGTATTTCAGGCAAAGGGTCTATCCATACAGAAAAAGAAACAGTAAGACAGTGCCAGCACGGGTGGCCAATAAAACAACTAGGACACTGATTTTCTCTTTTACTTATTGACTAAATAAAAATATGGTAATTTGCATATTATTTCCATATTACAAAACACCTATGAAGAGACAAATATAATACTGTTTAATTTTCTCCTTCAGTGTCTCTATTCTGAAACAATTGGTGTCTTTGTTCCTGTCCACAACAATTCACACTACTTCTGTTATTCCTTAAGTAGACAATTCTTTGTTTCTATTTTCTTAAAGTGCTTTTTATTTCTTTTAATGTCCATCTTGCATAAGACCTATAAGGAAAAATTAAAACTATATTTGGATACTTTAAAAATAGTAAAATAAATGAAGAATACAATATGTTCACAGAGTTGGAAACTGAACATTTTTTTTGAAACTGAACATTTTAAAGTATTATTTCTCCCCTAACATTTTTAACATTGTAAATTAAAAACAAACTACATTAGAAATCTGTGTGTGTGTGTGCGCACGCGCGCACGTGTGTGTGTGTGTATGTAACTTAATTCTAAATTCATTCAAAATACAATAGGACAAGAAGCATTAAGACACTCTTGAAAAATAAGAACTGGGCTGGATAGTGGCAGCTCATGACTTTAATCTCAGCACTCAGGAGGCAGAGGCAGTTGGATCTCTGCAAATTCAAGGCCAGCCTGGTCTATAAGGTGAGTTCCAGGACAGTCAAAGCTGCACAGAGAAATCGTGTCTTGAAAAAAAATAAGCAAACAAACAAAAAATGGGCAGTGGTGGTGCGTGCCTTTAATTCCAGAACTCAAGAGGCAGAGGCAGGCAGATGTTTGTGAGTTCAAGGCCATCCTGGATTACAGAGCAAGTTCCAGGCCAGGCTCCAAAGCTACATAGAGAAACCCTGTATTGACAAACGGAAAGGAAGAAAGGAAGGAAGGAAGGGAGGAAGGGAGGAAGGGAGGAAGGAAGGAAGAGAGGAAGAGAGGAAGAGAGGAAAGGGGGAGAGGGAAGGGAAGAGAAAAGGAAGGGAAGGGAAGGGAAGGGAAGGGAAGGGAAGGGAAGGGAAGGGAAGGGAAGGGAAGGGAAGGGAAGGGAAGGGAAGGGAAGGGAAGGGAATAAGAACCAGGTAACAAGACTTAAATCTATGAGGCAGTGAAACTCATTGCAGTGCCAATGTGAGGAAGACAGGGAGGCATGAACGCGAGCACAAGCAGGTGCCTCATAGGACATAAACTCAAGGACAGAGAGCTGCAACAAAAGACACGATAAAGATTTTTTAAAAAATCTGAGGAGAAGCTGACAGATGACAAAGGTAAAATACAGAACCATGAGGAAGAGATGAGTTTTTAGTAAATTATCTAAAACAGATGGATATCCATATTATCTCAAATAATAGGCCAACACAAAACCTGGGTCAGTGAATACCAGTGTAGAGCTCACTAGAGATTATTTTTTGGACCAGATAGAGAAATGTTTCCTGGACATCACAGAAAAACACTAACCATAAAGAAAAAAGAGCAATATATATTCAACAACAAAAAAAAAACTGAAAACATCTTCCCATCAGAAGATTCTCTACATTAGAAAACAAACCAAGTGCTGGAGAGATGACTCAGTGGTTAAGAGCAGTTGATGTTCCTGCAGAGGACTTGGGTTCATGTCCCAGTGCCCACATGACAACTTACAACTGCCTGTACCCCAGTTCAAGTGGCGCCAACACCCCTTCAGGCTTTCTTTGGCACTAAGTACAGACTTGGGACATATACCTACTTGCAGGCAAAACATTCACACACATTAGAAATATAAATAGGTGAATTTAAAGATGTCACTGGGTAAAATACCATAGCACATATGAAAAGTTTCTTTTCACAATCACAAACAACCATGTGCATGCTCATTTTTGGGTTGGTTAATTATTAGAATCAACCTCACTCATAATTACCAAACAGGAAAAAAGCTGACATTACAAAATCCTCTACCTCACAACATGTCCCATCACCTTAAAGTACTAAGTCACATCCTCTGCAACATCATTTTGTTTGTTTGTTTGGGTTTATGAGACGGGTTTTTGTGTAGTCCTGGCTGTCCTGGAACTCACTCTGTAGACTAGTGTGACCTAGAACTCATGGAGTCGTCTGTCTCTACCTCCCGAGTGCTGGGATTAAAGATGTGTGCCACCATTGTCCAGCATGAAATACCATTTTTTAAAGAGATTTTTAAAACATCAATTTGAAAGAGATTTCCTCCTCTAAATTAAAATATAATCATTTTTACTTTAAATTCCTCCAGAAAAGATGCACAAGCAGAGAACTAAGACTATAAGAAATGTATGAAGAGTTACAATATAAAGACTCAGAGATTCTCAGATTTAGAATAAGTATTTTAGGTCTCTATATTCTTACACTAAAGGCCTTTATATCATTTAATGATCTCCCTAAGATGATATAGATTAGATATTTTTTAAATGAAGAGAAAATTTTTCAAAGTGTTTAATAACTAATGGAAATAAACATTTAAATTAGACAAAACAAAAGAGAAGGAATGAGAGGAGAAAGATCAAGGTTGCTTATATAAATTTATATTTTTGAGAACAAAACCTCAGATACACTCAAATTCCAAGTTCAAATATGTGCATGTGACTATCTCACTTCTTTAGCTGGCAAATTAAATAGGCATGAATCAAAAAGTATTTAACCATATTATGCTTTATAAACCAAGAAACATGCACTCCCTGTCCTGTTTCCTGAATTGCTCCTCATTTCCCTTGCCAGCACAGCTCTCTTCGTCGTGCTCCGAGGTCTGGAGAGCTAGTAGGAACGGGACAGTTGAAGTTTACCGCAACTGTATGCTGAGCTTTGGAAAACCGACCAAGTGCTTTGTAAGTTGACTGTACCATGTTATATTCCCATAAGCAATGACTGAGCATTCCAGTTTCTCCACAAGCTTGTCCACATTTGTTTGGTTTCTGCTTACAGTGGCCCTGGAATGTGTAAAGTTATGAAGCAGAACCTCACTGTGATTCTGATTAACACTCCCTTATGTTTGATGACATTGAGTATTTTGTGTTTGTGTGTATATTGGCTAACTACATAATTGGAGAAAATATTGACTGACTCTTCTGCCCTTTACTGAATTGGAGTTGCCTTTTCTTTTTTAAGAATTTTTTTTAATACAGGAAGAGTCGATAGTATGGAGTTTTCTTTCCACTGCTAAGAGCTCTTAGGATATTTATGGGAACAAATACCTTATCAGACACACAATCTGTAAATATTCTCTCCTTTCCACATGTTATCCTTAACTTTTTGGTGGTTTCCTCCTAAGCACGAAATTCTTAATGTTGATGAAATCCAGTTTCTCTTCTTTTTCACAGATATCCATAAAACCATTCCCTAATCCAAGCTCATAGAAATGTATCCCCTTTTTCTTCTATGACTTTACTCTCTTCCATTTAGGCGGTGGCACATTTGGAGTTGGTTCTTTTATCTGGTTTAAGGTAAGGTTCAGATTTATTTGTAAGGGGACATTTTAGTATATGGTGTAAGGTAAGGTTCAGATTTATTTGTAAGGGGACATTTTAGTATATGGTGTAAGGTAA
>NW_026067926.1:9405169-9590163 GCF_014885135.2 Alexandromys fortis | reverse complement strand
TTCCCACAGGGCAGGGAACCCTGATTGTTCTTTGGGCTGACGAGGGAGGGGGACTTGATTGGGGGAGGGGGAGGGAAAGGGGAGGCGGCGGTGGGGAAGAGACAGAAATCTTAAATAAATAAATAAATAAATAAATAAATAAATAAATAAATAGGAAAAATACACAACAAACAGTAGGACAACAAGACAAAATGCCTTGCTGCAATTAAAAATCATAGCTGCTTGATACACCACTCTGGAGCAGCCGCAATGTGAACAGCGTCCTTTGCGGTGTACAGCAGGTCTGTCTCAAACAAGACTGAAAGGCTCATAGAAAGTACGGCTGAAATTTTGCACAAAGACTTATGCCTTGTTTTTCAGATTAGTAAATGAATGTATTTCTTAGCATGCTAAAGAGCTACTTCTGAATGAACCACTCCAAAATGTGAGAAGATACGATCTTAGCCATAAGTTTTGTTTTTAATAAAAGTAATTTTCAGGGATAACTGGGGAAGTGTAACCGCTGGTGATGTGGCTATCCTGACTGAAACAGAGGAAGAAAAGATGCAGTTATAGACAGCTCGATGGGCCCCACTAACTTCATTGCTCAGAGTCAAACAACTGCCACCAAATGCTGAAGCCTGTAATGTAACATCTGCCCTTAGAAGCAAAGCCGTGAAACAGAAGATATATGCTTCTAAAAGTGGATGGAAAGCACGAGGGAGAATTATTCGCTCCATCCACAGGTTCACCTGCTTATCTCACAATAAAGTTTCGAGACTTAAGAAAAGGAACAGAAACAAAAGACCTAACATACTGAATGTGCTGAACTTTCCTACAATAACAAGAAAGAATGTGTGTCACTAGGTACATAAGTCAGGGAGAGAGAGAGAGATGGTTGACAGATAGATCTTCAAATGGGTAAGTAAATAGATAGGATAGATAATAGGTAAATTGATGATAAAGTAGACAGAGGGATATTCATGTAAGTAATTAGAAACATACAAGCAAACAATGTCTCTTCAAGGTAAAGGCCACATTTTATCAACCAAGCAAATAAGTGCCATTTATACATTTATTTGAAAACAGACTTATGGTGTGGTTTGGCCACCAAAATTCTATGACTATTACCTTTAAAAAATCTCATCTGTTCTCAGTTTTAAAGTTGGCAATGGAATTTCTAATCTGTTTAATGATGTTCAAGGAGTTTTGGTGGATTTTGAGTCTGTTTATTAAGATACTAAAATACTATACTTTTATTCCCTCTGGCAAAAATAATCAATTGGAAGATGGTGATTTAGCAGTCAAACTTTAAAAAAAAAAACAAGGTCTTTGCATACTTTGTGCATAGTACTAAAAAATTAATATCACAATTTAGAAAATGTAATTGGTGATGTAATTCTTCCAAATTACAACTTAAATGTGACAACGTTAAAAGCACACAGCAAAGCAAGGCAAGTCTAGAGTCAGATGCTGAATCACTTCATCACAGTGTGCAGCCAAGACTTCACAAATAACAAAACATGTCCTGGGAAACCAGTTAATCTTAGAATATTTATTCCATCTATAGCTTTCTTTTAAATATCTATATAGGGAGGTTTGTAGCATACATCACCACAACATGACATATGTACAATTTCAAATATTTATGCACATGTACTAGGGAACATGTTCCATGCATGATTCTGTCAGAACTTCTCCTGAACCTTACCACTGTCTTGTCGGATTCTCTAGTTGTGCTTGGATTTCTACACTACGTTGGTTCTCAGTTTCTATCTCTCCTTGAACATCCTACGTTCTGTCTCTTTGACCTAAACTGCAGGAAGTCTTTTCTGCTTACCCCAATCAGGAAGCATGGGTGCCAGCTACAGTGCTCCCGTGCTCTTACACTGGAATGAAGATTAGTTATCAAGGGTATTTTAAGACGCATCAGCAATAGCCTTAGCTGAGCAGAGAACCCATCTGGGAAATTTTCAGATGACCATATAATTTAATGCCCCTCTTACTACATTTAATAAAATTGTACTTTTTTAAATTATTTTAATATAAACTTGACAAGTAAGCAAAACTAACATGCATATTATTTCAGCTTCTTAAACTATAAAAGACATTGACACAAATATCCTATTATATTGGTATTAGTTACAAAGACTAGCTTATGTCCACAATGGAAAGCTAAAAGAATAAGAACACAGACAAGCAAAAGCAGAGCTAAAATGCAAAGCAATCCTAACATACAATAGGAAGGTCAGTCCGCACATCTGATAACCTCTCTACATGGCTTTGACAAAGACATATATCATACACAAATATCACAACTTACATATAGCTAAGTATGGACAGTGATTTGGAAAATGTGTCATAATTGCAACAACTATTTTTCATTCCTCCTTTGTTACATCACACATAAGAATTTGAGTCTTCAGGTTCACTTATTCTATCCAATTTAATCTGGTTGTAAACATGCGTGCACACACACACACACAGACACTAAACAAAAGCCTATTACAAAATACCACAAAATTTAAAATATGAAACTATTCTGTATAATAAACATCCCATAAACCACATAAACCTATACAAATGTACAGCTCAAAGTGCCCTCTGGGACTATTGTCTATAAAACTCGAAAGATTCTAGCCTCGGGCTGATAATTTTTGTTAGTAATGTCTTAAAATATTGTAGTAGAGTGCTTGCTGAATACGTATGAGCTCTGGTATGACAAAAATAGAAATTAACTATAATGTTATACAAGTTTAGGAATACCAAGATTAAAATTATTTTTAAGTCTCAATACATATACTCGCAACAAAAATTTTAATAGTGAGAAAGAACTAGAGCCAGGTGTGGTGACACACCTTTAATCCCAGCACTTGGGAGCAGAGGCAGGTGGAGCTCTGTGAGTTTGAGGTCAACATGCTCAACATAATGAGTTCCAGGACAATCAGAAGCATATAGGCAGACCCTATCCCAAAAGAATAAATACACACACACACATACACACACACACACACCTATAAGAGAAAGGACTATATCTAAGAAATTTTTAAATAGTCAAATTTTCCTTCAGGACATATTTGAGTTTTCTAATGCAAGAGTATATATATATATATTCCTGGGACTCGGTTAGCTAATACATTGTGCTCTGAATTACTTAAACTTTCTTCAGCCTCCATATTATTTTAATTTATTTTCTTTTTGTTTGAGTCATTGCTTCTTTAGAGGAAGCACAACTAATTTTATAAACTGGGGTCATGTTAAGATGTCTTCTACAGGTCTCACCCTCCCACCGCTGGCTCGGCTTCAGAACGCGTCTTTAGAATGTGGAGGTGGCACCATTTTCTTCATGATGCTGTCAACAGCCAACGCCAGTGTCCATAAGCCGAAGGACTGGCAAAGACAACAGTCATTATGTCACAGTCACCTGAGTTGCAAGATCTTGGTGAGCTTGTATAATCTGGAGAAATGAGTTGTTAAACACTAAAGAAACTTCAGATCAAAACCAGACAAGAAGCCTGCCACTCTAAAAAAAGGTCTTTACAAACCTAGAATACATGGGTTTCCAGATGAAAAGACTAACAAGAAGGAATTCAGGAGTGGGAAGAAGCTTGTGCTACCACTGCTTCTGCCATAATCGCTGTTCACTATTGTTGTGTAATAATTCCCATTTCTCTACTCTGAGGAAGGATTTACTTTCATGCTAGCCTTCAATTCAAAGTTATGGAGAGTCTGGGGAAATGGCTCAGTTGGTAAAGTTCTTGCCATACAAGAAGCATGAAGACCTGAGTTCAACTTCTAGAATATATGAAGAGCTTGGCATGGTACTATGCACTTGCAGTCCTTAAACTGGGGAGACAGGAGCAGATCCCTGAAACTCTGAGCAAGATCCAGGCTAGTGAGAGACCCTGTCTCAAAACATAAGGTAGATAGCATCTGAGAAAGGACATTAAGGTTGACCTCTAGCTTTTACACACACACACACACACACACACTCCTGAATACAAGAACAGACATGCCTACACAAACACAACAAAAATATGAAATATGTTAACTTCATACTTATGAAAATTAAAACTATTAATTTATAGCACCAAGAACAATAAAATAAATTCAAAACTAATACCCAGATCTGAAATTTTCCAAATAATGTTTTCTCTGCAACTATGTCAGATGAATAGAAGGAGCATGGACAGTACAGATACAAGGTTGTATTAATTCATGATCTTGACTTGGTAGCTCATTTACTTTGACAGTTTTCTTGGTGTGTGCATGTGTAGCTGCGTATTGAACTGAAGACTTTGTACATGCTAGACAAGCACTCTACCTCTGAGTTATATTCCCAGCCCCAAGTGCATCTATGAATAAACCACTTCTTTTAATTTTCATATCTATCTGAAAAACTTGAAGAAAAAATAAATCTGAGACCAGGCAGTGGTGGCACACACCTTTAATCCCAGCACTTGAGGCAAAGGCTGGCAGATCTCTCTGAATTTGAGGCCAGTCTGGTCTACAGAGCGAGTTCCAGGACAGCCAGGGCTGTTAAACAGAGGAACCCTGTCTCACAAAAATATATATATATAAAATATTTCTTTGTACCTTCAAATATACCCACAAAGTTACTGACCACAAAATCCAGCTAAAAAGAAAAAGAGGAGGGGGGAACAGTGATTAAGCTACTGATCTATGGCCATACCACATTTATGACAGATATGGCCTTTCTTTTTTAAAAAAAAAAAAAATTATTTATTTATTTATGTATTATGTATGCAGTGTTCTGCCAGCATGTATCCCTGCAGCCCAGAAGAGGGCACCAGATCTCCTTACAGATGGTTGTAAGCCACCATGTGGTTGCTGGGAATTGAACTCAGGACCTCTGGAAGAGCAGCCAGTGCTCTTAACCTCTGAGCCATCTCTCCAGCCCCCAGATATGGCCTTTCTAAAGTCACAAAGATCAGTGAGAAATTTCACTATCAGACTCACCAAACAGTAAGTAGTGGTAGCAAATGTTGTCCCAGTGATCCCTGAGGTCTCTTTGCCTGACTCCTACCCCCAGCCATCCTTCACATCACACACCAAAGGCCTCCTTTGTACTAGGTTTTACTCAGCATAGGAACTTCTCCTACGCATGTCTCCACGGTAGGAATTACCACACTGCTCAGAATTACCCACACAAGGACTAGGCATTTTCAGCTTTGAAATCATGTAATCAAGTGATTCCCAACCTTCCCACCATCAAGCACACTAGCATATATTCCCCTTCCTGAACCCCATATTTGAAGCTAGTCACCTATGTTATGTAACTGTCAAATCATTTTCTACTTTTCATTCATTGAGGACATACAGAGCAAATGCAATGTTCTTAACTCATCACGGCATTGCTCATTTGTGTTGGTCATGGGAAACACATTATGGCATCTCTCGAAGTGAACACAAGGATACGGCAAATAAGCACTGAGATGGCGAGACAAGAAGGCCAAACAGCCAGTCCTGGCTCATAGAATACAAACTGCTCAGAATAAGTACTGTCCTGAAGCAAAGCCCAAAGAAGCATTCATTCACGTCACTGAGGCAAAGAGGCAGTGTGATGCGTAAGCCTATGCGTCCTACATACTCTTTATCGAAAGAGACAGTGAATATGAATGCAGTTTAAAAAGTGGATAAATCTATAAAATATTAGAGAATAAGGCCACTTCCCATGTCAAGAGTCTAGTACGGATCACACAACCACTGTCCATCTATCCTGACATAGCTATCCAGAAGTATTCTACATACTTTTGTATCTAGTATCTTAACATTTGATCTTCACAACAATTCTATGTGATCAATTCTATCACTGTCCCATGTTTTAAATTAGTACACACAGACTCGAAGAGGTTGGTTAACTTTCCCAAGGTCATACAACTAATTGGGGTAAGATATAAATGGAAAGATTCAAGGAATAAAAACTGAAGGTCTGATTCTGATCTTTTCAGGTCTATCATTCAAATGAAGGAAAACAACTATTTCCATTTATCCTTAAAATATAAGAAAAAGAAAAAGAACGAAATGTATGTATTGAACAAAAGAATTCTCCAGTGTTGTGAACCATTTATATACATAACCAAACGCAGTTATAAAATATCTTTCATTGCAGGCATACAAGAAGAAGAGAGATTCTTAATTGATTAGACTGGAGTAAGGATCATCAGTATTAAATGGATAGTGACAGATGAAATGGCTTTCACAATCTTTTCCAGAATTTAAGACTGGAGTTTCATTAAATATAAGAGGTTATAAATTAAGACACTACGTTTACTCACTTGGGACTCTCCCAAGTCTTCTAGAATCCGGGTGAGTTCTTTCTAGGAAAGAAAAGAATATACGTGGATGTTTCTATTTTACAGAGGGGGGGAGCAAGTTGTGCAACTAGCCAAATGCTACGTTTGGCATTGAAGCTGGAATGGAAGCCTAAGTCTCCTGTAACCATGACCAATGTCCTCAGCAGAAAGGAATGACCCTTGAAAGATGTTCCGTGGGTGCTGATAACTGAGTACCAACCACATTTCCCAGGGATACATCTGCGTACAAAAAGAAGCCTTCACAGTCATGTGCCAGAATGGGTTCCTTTCTAAATCTGTGCTCTTCATTAAAAAAAAAAAAGTACATTTCTTCTTACACACACTAGGCTTTTTAGACTTGGAAAGTGAAACATTTTCAATTTTCTTTGTCTAATTTTAAAGAACTACTTTCTTCAAAGGAGCAGAGACTGTATTTAGAAGGTGAAATCAAAAACAGCACTGAGATCCCTTTTTGTATTTGGATGAATATATTAAGACAAACAATTCAATACAGCTCTTTACTCTGACTAGAAACAATGAGTTGACGAAGGTGACAGCAATGAAATATCATGTAAGGAGTTATCTTGTGATATTTGTATAGAAAAACAATGAGAAGAACGTAAGATGGCATGAAATGTCTGCAGAGCAGACGGTCATTCATCCTGTTCTTTCTGTGCCGGTTTACATGCGACACCACTGAAAAGCATCAAATTAATATACGTAAGTAATTTCATTCAAAATAATTAAAACACGGAAAAGGCTTACAGGATTCATAGCATATCAGGCATATATACATATGAACAGTAATCCTTCAGTCCAGAGAAAGCGTTAAAAAGGCTTTATTGACCCTGGAAGCTTCCTTACGCAATACACCAAGAGGAGCATTGCCACGAGCACCACAGCAGAATGTGCATAGAGAGAAAACACAGAAACAGAAAGTCCAGAAAATCACAGAACACATTCAAGCTGCTTCCCAGAGATGCAAGACGCCCTAAAATAGACACAGCATTAGAGACCAAATGTTAGGGCCTCCTACCTCACCGTTCCATTCATGACAGGTTTCACTGTATCACACTTCTGTCCCCAAAAGGTTAAGACATTAATTCAATTTCTAAAATCAAGCATCTCTTCTGTAAATGCAAAGAAATAACTCTTTAAATAAATAGCAAGATTTCTACAGTTACAAAGTATTGCTTCTCACTTGGCGTATGAAAGAGAATGTCATCACACATTTTCATGCTATAAAAAAGTAAAACAGAAGATCTCCAAATTCTCTAAACATTTTGAAAAGAAATTTCCCCAACATTATATACTATGCAAGTTACTGAGGAGTACTAAATATATTAGCATTGTAAAGCACAAATAACTAGGCAGTTGACTTTTAATGTGGCTTATTAGTTTATAGTGGATTGCAGCATCTCCAATTAACCCCAGAAAATAACTCACATCCTTCCTAAAGATGAAAGTTTTTTGAGTGAATGGTAAAATGAGTGATATATTAGGGGTCTTAGAGGAGCAAGAAGAGATTCTGAATATAAACAAGCCATCATTCTGGTAAAAAGAAATACAAACAACTAGAATAAAAATAGTTGATGCACAAAAGCCATAATGAGGGGGTAGCTCGAAAAATAACTTCGACTTTGAATGGTTTGGATGAAATACAAATTATCCACAGAAAAGTGTGGACTGGCATAAATGTTTGTACAAAATCATAAGTGTATTTCAAGAAGTATGCAGAGGCACCCGCCTGCATGATGCACAAGGCCTGGCGATGCTCTAAGTGCCAGTGCAGAGCCTAAACCACTGCATCTTAATTACCATGCAGCCTCAGATATATTGCCTTTGATATGGAAATGTTCTTGTTCTCTCATCTTCACATATGGTCTCATGCACAGAAATCTTTATCTGATTCATAAAAAATAAAGTAGAATCCAATCTCAACACCTGACCTCAGTGCTTAGAAGTTTTTACTAAGCGTGGTGTCACTATAAAAAGAATGGCTAATATTGGTGCAAAGTTAGATATTTTGAGCAATGATATGAAGGATTTGCAGTTACGAATTGAATCAATACTGCTTCTCTGAGATTTTAGGGTTTCATGGTCCCTTTTTTTAGACTACCACAGATCTGGGGGGGGAAATCAGCACCCTGTTTTGGAGGTGAGAGCCTGGAGGAGAATTAAATGATATTCCATTTCTCAGCCTCAATCCACAGTCTTCAATTGATATTTATATATAAACTATAACAATCAGATACTAAATACTTGAAAAGCTCTATCAATACCATAATGCAAATTTTGAACTACTTCCAGTTTGACTAAATGTCTAAACAAAATAATTAGCTGAAAAGCTTTACCCTCTTCCACAGAACAAGGAAAATAAAAACATCCTTCCTAAGAGTGAATAATGAATATATAATGAGAGGATGGTGAGAATCTCTGATACCTCTCACCAAACAATTAGCGCTCTGCTAACAATTGAAGAACTTAAGCACAAGGCGATATCGTTCATTTAAAGAGTGCATGTATCTAGTAAAAATTGTTTTCATATACTCCCAAGCACTGGCTTCTTAACTAGACTATTTTCACTTTGGGGACATACTCATAAGGAAATGCAGAATCGGGCTGAGGACATGAAATGCTGTGTTATCTAGCATCTTATTTCTCCCTGTTTGAAAAAAAAGGAAGAAAGAAAGAAAGAAGGAAGGAAGGAAGGAAGGAAGGAAGGAAGGAAGGAAGGAAGGAAGGAAGGAAGGACCATATTCATAAGCAAGTTTCAGTCCAAACCCAGAGAAGTTCATTTCTTCTTCTACAAAAGCAGTGAGTGTTTATTTTGTTCATTATAGCAGGTTTCTATAGTAATACTTGCCCTCATTAAACCTCATAGATCCACATAACTTGATCACTCTGAAATAGTCTAAATTAATTTTTTAAAATATATATAGTAACATGACCCATCTAACCTCATGACGGCAGATAATACATCCCATCTGCAAATCGTCTTACAGCAGGTTATCTGTGTTTTATCATCCTAGTACCTGTCTGTGCCTGATATGGGACTCTCAGACACATTAGCTTGAGAATGTTCTACTTGACTTCAAAAACATCAGTTGATGTATATGAGTGTGTGTGTGTATCCCCAAACTATGTTTAAGCAAATAGTTCTCATTCAAATCCAAACTACAATTTCATAACATGTTGGTTTTAAGTAGTAGAGATATATAGATGAAATACATATAGATATATGGATTATCTCACTAGTGATTAAATTGTTTTTAAAATTTAGAGATAAGAAAACAAACCAATCTGAAAAGACAAAAATAGTAAAAGCCTTAAAGTCAGTGTATCATCTTATTAACAAGAAACACCATTCCTTCTAGTACTTACTGTATCAATTGAAAGAGAATCATATAAAACATTACAGATTTATGATATTTAAGATAGATATGTGTAGCAATTTAATCGGTGACTTAAAACCCAATATCTCCTAAATCAGAAGAAATAGAAACTGATATAAAAATCTCAATAATGCCACCAAAATTTATAATTTATATGTTTAAGGTTATGTACTTTGAAGCTTTATAAAAAGGAAGGTTTGCTGGCATGTTGACATGTAAATCTTCGCTTTTCCCTTATAAAGGAAAATGTGTGTTGTTTTCTGCTGCTACTGAGAAGATGCTTGGCAGACAATATTCTCACTGCTTATCACTCCATCTAAGACTAATGCATTACAGAGTCAGCTTAAGGCACAGGCACATGATAACTGCTTGATAAGTAGTCTTTCAACATTTTTTGTTACAATATATTGTTAAGTGTTGTAGTTATGTAATATATTGCAAAGTATATCATACCTAATAATTCTTTTTTAAAAAAGCTCAAATTATTACATTTTTAAAAAAGCACATATACACTAAAAGAACATTCCTTTTCATCACTTCAAATATAACAAATAAAAGCAACAATGAACCAGATACACAATGAACAAACAGCTTCCCATCCTGCCTTGATAAGAAATGGGGAAGGGAGAGGGGAAAGGTGTTAGTGCTCATGAAGTGACCAAGGATGTCAGCTTGCCTGAGGAACGCATCCGGGTCCTGGTCACTAGCAGTCTTTGGCCATAAACTGGATCAAATGACTGTAGTGCACATTTGCTTTCAAAACGTCAAACAGTGTTTAGTGGCTTGTTCCCCTTTCTTAAGAACAGGAGCAATATCTCTTATGAGGTTTCACAAATATTTACAAGAAATCTACATGTCTTTTTGCCTATGCACATGCTCACATATGTGTATTCAACAAAGACGCATTGGAAAGTGCATAGATAATACATTCATGGACTGAGAAACTGAGAATTCAGTTATAATCTTGTTTCTGCTATTAGAAAATACTGCATTGGTTCAATCAAAAGCAAGTGAAACTTAATAAGCATGCCCCTACTTCCCACCACGGAACTAACTTTTGCTACTGAAAAAGCTAACTCTATCCCACTAATTTGTGGAAGGTTTGGGAAAATTTTTTGTTCATTTGTTTTGAAATAAAGAGCCTCTTCCCAATAGCATGTCTGAGAGGCCTAGAAGCAAGGGGAGGAGGAGGATCCCAGTGTCTAAGACTGAGTGCTGAATTCCACAAGGTACACAGGGTGGCAGAGGGATGACAGAGAGAGGGTTATGGTGGAGGCTGCACTACACCGGGCAGCAAACCTTAAAGCTGGCCTCAGGCTGGGATGGGGAAGCTGAGAGGGAACCTCCAGCACCCATCTGAGCAGACAGAGGGGACAAGGTACTGCTCCAAAAGCCCAGGAATGAACAGAAATGAAGAGGGAGCCAACAGACCTCCCCAGCTCCCGCACAGGTTCACTAGCAGCCCCAAGCAGCTAGGCCTGAAGAGGGAAACGGAAGCTACAATCAGGGCACTAACACTAAATTATTGTGAGAGACCTCTGAGATTGGAGGAAGCAGGAAGACAAGGGAGCAGTTCTGGAGTCCCTTCCCAAACCAGGACACACAGTGCAAAGTCTGGCCGTTCCCAATAGATTAGTGCACACAGAGGGGTTCTCGCAGACTCCTCAGTGCAGCAGTGGAGAAGAGGACGGTCAGATTCCCGGTCCCCACCTAGCCTGCAACCTGCCTGCCTTGATACTGAGTATCCTCTCCTAAACCGTACTTTTCTCTCAGCCGAAAACCAAGAAAAAATGTAGACGCAGAAAGGGCAAAAATCAAAAGCGAAGCTTCATGGCCAGTCTTCCCTGCCAGGGCCTCCCCAGGCTGTCTTGGCCGGTTCGGCTTCCCTCGGGAATCCTGTAATCCAGAACTGAACTGAGCTGCTCAAGTCAGCCAAGCCCGTGCCTATGGGTCTTGGGGGATGAGGTGCTGAGTGCGCAAGCTAATTATACATGTGGCATTTGGGCAGCCGACTGTCCAGTTGACACCTTACCTTATGAGGAAGCGTCCACCCCAGCAACTGTTCAAAACAAAATGCCATCTCAGGATCAGCTTCGCCTGCACTGGGCCGGTTCAGGGTTGCCTTTCCTACGGCCTCTCGCACTTAGCACAAGAATGTGGCCTAGGTAGGCCAGTCGCAGGCAGGCAGGCCCGCCAGGATTGGGGGGACAGGCGGGGCGGGCCTTGCCAGGTGTCCGTCCTGTCCCCCCTCACTATGACCCAGCTCGGGAACCTAACCACTTGACCTTTTTATTCACCAAACCCACCTTCTAGAAATAGACTGGGCGGGGCTGTGTCTGTTCTCGGGACCAGGGGGAAAACCCGGACGTGTGACTACAAAGGACAGAAGAGAGGAGACCCTGGTGGGCGGGGGAAGGGGCACCGCTCTCCACTGGGTTTCTGGCTGGGCGGTTCCGCCAGGGCCAAAAGCCAAGCCACTGGAGTGCGCGCTGTACAGGACAGAGGAGTCACCCGTACTCCTTCACGGACAGTGAAGCTGTAGATCCGGAGCTCAGTCCAGTGTGCCGCCGGGACAGCTTTGGGCTATCCTGAGACTGAAACTTCAAGTGCGACCCTTACAGAAGGCGACACACAGAAGCAGTCCAGAACAGCTCATCTTGCAAGCTGCCAGCCCTGCCAGCCCAGTAGATGACTTATTTTAGACCCCAAAGAGGAGCAGCAGTCACACAAACAAGCATATTCAAACTTGATCAGAATCAGACAAGCTTAAATAAAACTCAAAATACGCCAGCAACGACCACCTTTTATCTGTCCGAACACACCAATTCTCTCTTTTTATCTCAAAGCTGCGAGGACCCGGAGCTAATCTGTCCTCCGCAGAGCCCGGCGGTTCCTTTGCCGCAGTTCAACCCCAGCAGCCTTTGCACAAGTCCGGGTCCTTCTACGCACTGCCCTTTAAGGGAGAAAGCCGAAAGCAGCTCCCCCGGGGCAGGCGGGCCTCGGCAGCACCGCCTCCCACCCAGCGGCCAGGCCGGAGCTGCGGACCTCGGTCGGCTGCAGATAGGGCATCGGACAGCGGGCGGCGGGCCGGGCAGAGAGCCTAGAGGGACGAAGGTGGCGGGCCAGGCTCTGAGCCGCGGGTGCCGGCAAAAGTGCCAGGGACCTGGAGGCCGAACCCGCGCGCGCCTTACGGGGCGGCCCCTCGCCCACGCCGCCAGAGGTCCAGCCTGCGCTGCCTGCGTGCTGAGCAAAAGGACCACCGTGGGGCTGCTGGACTGCCTTGGAGTTCGGTTTGTTTATTGCTGAGAAGATCATAAAAAGTAAAGTGCAATAATGGAGGGAGCAAGGGGAACTGGAACTCAAGCGTCCTGGGAAAGTCGTGGGCAGCCTCTGTGGGCGAGGGCTAGGAGGGAGCGCGCGGCTTCTGGCCACCCGGGTTTTCTTTAGGCGCTCCTCCGGGTAAACTTCACCCCCGCGCGCAGCGCAGGGGAGATCCTGGAGTCCCGCCCGTCCTAGGCCAGCGTCAACCCCGCAACTAGCCAACGGTCCCAAACCGAAATGGAGGGGGGGGGCGTCAGAAGCCCAGAGGGTCCTCCCGGCCCCTGCGCCCCAGCCTGGCTGACACTGACGCCTCTTAGTACTTCGGTGGCGCAGTCACACGGCGAATCAACCCGACACTTTTCAAGAAAACAAAATATTCATTCGCTAAGAAAACTTACTTTGCATTTAGTCTCTATTTGGGAAGTGCGGTTTAGGTCGGCTCTAAAGGAAGCCCGTTTTGTCCAGGTTGGATATTGTCTACTTATGGATCAGCCCTTGGGTGAGGGTTTAATTTATGGCTTATGCATTCTTTTAAGGTCGATTTACATGACCTCCGGCTACAACTGAGACTGCCGAGGAGGGCACTCCAGTCGTCAGTCGGCCAAACCCACAATTACAACAGCCCTCCCCCGTCTCCTGTAGCTCTAACTCTCCTGGCAAGCTGACTGTTCTCTTTTCTTCTCTCTCTCTCTCTCTCTCTCTCTCTCTCTCTCTCTCTCTCTCTCTCGTTTCTTCTTTCCTTTTTATGACTTTACTTCTTTTTAATATTATGAATAAGATGAGATATCCCTTTGAAAGTTTCGTTAAAACTTTCTCAAAACCCAAACAAGCGCGCGGCGTTGAGAAATCCAGCGTTCACAAAGCCCTCGATATGTTGCCCTCTTGTGGACACAAAGGGCATTACCACCCAAGAGCCCCATCTGAATCCTAAACTGGAGAATAGAGAGGGAGGAAGAGCAAGAGAAAGAGAGAGGGGGTAGGAAGAAAGAGGGGAGAGGGGAGAGGGGGGAAAAGAGGGAGGGAGGGAGGGAGGGAGGGAGGGAGAGAGAGAGAGAGAGAGAGAGAGAGAGAGAGAGAGAGAGAGAGAGAGAGAACACTAAACACAACACAGGCTGGCACACCAACTTCAACTTCTTCCATCCCACACTTGTGAGAACTTTCATGAAATACCTACCTCGAACTTTACGGAGACTTAACAATTCATTCTCTAAGCCACCTGACTTCTTTTTCATTTCATTCCCACTTCTATAGATTAGAGTATTTACTTGGGGAAGCGAAGGAGGAAGAATTAGGTGGGCCAAGAGGGCAGACAGATTTCCGGACGAATACTTGCGATGGCGATAACAGTTCTGCTGTCAAAGGTGGTTTTGGCTGTCTCTCCCTGCCCTTTTGCCTCGGTGTCCTACGCACAGTTATCTGAGGCTATAACATGTGTTTTCTCGGAGTGATTTGGGGGAAGGGGGGCAAGAAAACCAGGAACCCGCCTCGCAGATCTATCACCGTCTCTGGAGTAGGACACAACTCTCCGAGAGAGGCAGGCATCCTGAGGATCGGCGTGTCCACCGCAGGCGAGCAGCGCCAGGCCCCTTTCTCTACCTCGGCTCGCCTGCCCGCCCGCCCTCCCGCGAGCGCCCTCCTCCCAGTCCCCTCCCGGCAAGCCAAGGCTTTGCCAAGGGCTCGCCTGCCTCGCGTCCCTCCGCTGTCCCACCCCAGCCGCCGTCCCCGTTCGGAGAAACTAACCCCAGAGGTGCCGGGAAAGGCAGGAGTGGGAGGCACTGGAGCCAGTGTCCGGCCCGGTGCGGGGCTCCGGTCCCCTGCCCCCTCCGGCGCCCCAACAGGTAGCTCTTACAGCTGCTCTCTCACACTGCCTCCCTCGCTCTCTCAAGTCGCTCGCTCCGTCCCGGTTACCTGGGCGGGCTCCAGGATGGTACCTCACGGGAGGGCTCCTTGTGCGCTGCGCCGCGGGAGTAAAAGGCATTAAAGAAAAGGGGAAAGATACAAATTTTAAAAATTAAAGAAAGGGGAGTCGGTGCTAGGTCAATTAGCTGCTGCCTTGGGAGCAAGGGAGCAGGTCCCCAGCGCTGCTGCCCCGGCCCGTCGCCCGTTAACTCAAGTCTGCGGGGGTGTCCTGCCCCGGACCAGGGGGGAGCGCTAAACGCACAAGTTTGCTGCCGGGGTGCCAGGAGGTGCACGCGGAGCCGGCTGACAGGGGGCTTCCCCCCGTGAAACAAGTGAAGGCGATGGTTAGTGCTGTCAATCTTGGCAATCAGTGTGAGCGGCCATGTCGTAAGTATTCAAAGCATTTCCCGTCGTGCAACATCAGAAAGTGAGTGGCCAGGGCATTGATCTGAGCGAGGGAGAGGAGGCAGGGCTCCCCTCCCAGACAACACAGGCAAGACGAGACAAGAGGCGAAGGAGGCAGCAAGCCAGGCGGGGCGGCTGGGAGGGAGGGGGAAGGGCTGGGGAAGAAGGAGGGGAGAGCAGGAGGCAGAGGCAAGAGCAAGCCTCGGAGAGAGAGGGCAGAGAGACCGGCGCGAGCAGAGACTGGAATTGGACGCTCCGGGGGACGCAGAGAGTGAAGCAACCACTACAAGGGGAGGAAGAAGAGGGTGACTCCGGGCAAGAGGGAACAAGGGACAAGAACTAGGTAGAGGAGAGGCAGGATGAAAAGAAAGAACCGAGGGAGCAATGCTGGGGCTGGGGCTGCTGTGAAGGAACCAAGAACAAGGTAAAGCGAGGAGGGAGAAAGGTAGGCGGCTCTCGAGAAAAAGAGGAGCAAAGGAGACGTGAGGAAATCAAATGAGAGGAAAGTCAGAGTGACCACTTGAGTTTGGGAAAAGTTAAGTGACTGGAGGTTAACATTTTCTATACTGAGCTAGACGGTCACAGTGACAAGTGGGAGAAACACAGAAGGAGAAGGACAGGGGCTGAAATGGACCAGGGAGGAGAAAAGTGACTTTGGGGTAAGTACTAGAGATGAGAGAGAAGTAGTCAGCAGAATGGAGAGAAACAGATTCAGGAAGCAGAGATCATGAAACCTTCGATTAGTAGAACCTGGGTAAATGGAAAGAAAAACTTAAAGAATATAAGAGGAGAATTTGAAAGAAAAAGAAATTGGCATATAAATCCCAACTTTGTGGGTAGCCTTGTCCTAGAGACCATATGATTGATGGAGTTTGCGGAATAAATTTTCTATGAAAATATATGCACAAACACCACAGACGGCTTTATACCTGTATAACAATAAATAAAATGGCCGAACATCTATGCTACGGATGAGCCTTGTTTCGCGGAACTGCGTGGGTGATACATGTTCATTACCTCAACCTTGCAAAGGCAGACTTGGAGAAACAATCTCAGGTGACTGAGCTGGAGCCTGGAGAAGATGAAGCCTTTCAAGTCAACCAAAATTGCGTATAAAATTGCATAGTCAGATATAAACAATCCTCTAATAAAAAGACACCGCTCCCCAATAAAGGCCCTACACATGTTCAAGATCCCCTTTGAGCCATGTGTAGGGTAGGGTAATGGTGTGAAAGACACAGAATGGCCTAAGTGAGTAGAGACCAGGAACTTTATCTCAAGGCCGAGACAGCTGGAGGCCCAGAGAAGGAGAGAGCGTCGTTGAGGTGGAAAAGAAAGAGGTGAGTGAGAAAACCATCTGTGGCCTCATGGTGCAGCAGAAGGTGAGGTTGGCTTGCCTCAAACCAGGCCCAGAAAAAAATCCTAAGGTCAGTGGAGACCCACATCAGAAATAAAAGCTGAGAGGGGCTCTAGCTAACCAACGTACCTGCCAAGACTTTAAAAGTTCTACTTTGTAGAAACTGACCAAAGAGGGCTCCTTTGAGATGCCTCCGAAAGAGAGACACTGAAATAAACGGAGAAGGAACAGAAATGATGACCAGCATAGGGAAGACCTCCCACAGAGGCAAGGAGAAAAGGAGAAAGCCTCATCTTTATCAACCAGGCAATGGAAGGAGCTGACTCCTTCCTGTACACTTCATGTTAGTCAGCTTCCAGACGAACTCCAGACAAGAGAGAAAGGGTAGGATGAAGGCAGTGATCACACCTAGTAGGAGCCTGGAAGAAGGCAGAGACTGGATGTTTCTGCTTTATGGGAAACACAGGGCTTGAGGGTTTGGAGTTTAGGGACCATGTGTTAAAATGACTTGAAGTTTGGCTGAGAGGAAAATAGTCCTGAGCAAGAAATTTTGAGATTTCCATTGCTCACAGCTGCCTCCAGGCACTGGAATTACCATGAGGGTAATCTCCAGTGCCTAGCAGGCCAGATTCTTATTTGGAAGGGTTCCCCCAAATGCTGGACCATTCTTAGATCTGACACACGGGGTAAAGCCCAAATCTGCACTTCCAACATAGAAAGCTCTCCCATCTGTGTCTGACCTAGGCTCCACCTGGCCCAACCCTTAATTCCTGAGCCTCCAACTCTTCTGCTGCCTTCCTTAGAATTCCAATTCGGGGGTGGGGTGAGGTGGGAGGTGGCAGAGATACTCTCCAAATCCTATGGGTCAAACCAAATGACCTGCCCAAAAAGCCTACAAAGAGAAGAAGGCCAAGTTAGGTCTCAAAGACCAATTCGCAGGGAAAGGTCACTCAAACAGATGAGCCTTCGCATAAACAAACATAGTTGCCCCTGGGTTCCTCCAAAATGCTGAGACCGGTTTGGTTTAACCAACACCAACTCACTGGTGTTTTGAAATCACAGAGCACTCTGGGCTCTGGGAGGCAGACATAGCCGACCAGAAAGCAGGCCGCTGGGCTGGGGGGAGGCAAGAAAGAAGAGGGAAACGACATTACCAAGATTTTTGTGATCCAAGGCCCTAGTACCTTTTGGAAAGGAGCTTAGGAGCCCTCTTTAGATTTCAGTTAATAAACTAGTACCAAAGTAGATGGCTGAGGAATAGGCAACTGGAGCAGATGACAATATTGTGCCCCAAAAGAAGGAAACTAAACTTTGGGGTCTGGGTGTCACAATCCAGACCGCACTCCCTGGGCGACATGTGGCCCGGGGGAGATAGGGGTGTGTGCTTGCTAAGGGTTTCCTCCAAAGCCTGGGGTACCAGCTGTACGACACAAGTAGGTGAGGCACAGAGCCAGGCGTCCACTGATGTGGTGGGCTTTCCACCTGGTCCGCACCGCCTGCGAATTCCAAGAAGACTATGAAGGGCACACGACATCGCATCCAGATCCTGGAACACAGCAGCTCACTTCTTCCCCTGGGGCCGGAGCCAGCTCTACGTGAACTCAGGCAGTGAAATGTGAGGGAGGGAAGAAGGGGCCCGCGGGGTGAGGCTGACTTACCTGCCTGCTGCGGTTGCTGCCTGGGCGCCCGCTGTATTTGTGTCCCTGCGCACCTCGACCAACCAAAGGCAACTCGGCTTTGCTAAGTTAGCCTCGCACCTCCAGAGAAGAGGCACGAACTGGCAGAGACAAGGCGCGCTCGATTCCTGGAGAGAGGTTCCCCCTGAACTTGGGAAGGGCAACGCAATTAATCCTGCTTCAGAAGTTAATATTTAAAACACCCACGCAAAAAAAAAAAAAAACGTAGCAGCGGTTAAAACCTCGAATTCCCCCCTTTGCAAGGTTCCCTTACAACAGCCGGGTGGATCATTCGGACCTGCGTGACTTCATCCTAAGGTGGCCAACTTCTCACAGGAAGGGCTTCATAGCTACTGTGTAAACATGACAAATATGCCACTCACTCCAAAACACCAAGGAAAACTTTTAACAAAACGAAGAATATGTGAAAGAATGTAAAAGGCAAAAGGGAAGAAGTTGAAAAACTTTAATTACAGCGTGGAGAAAAGTTTTCGCCGTTGGTTTCCTTAAACCGGGACAACAAACACCCAATGCTCCTGCAGCCCGTGGCGCTTCGCCTAAGTTTGGGAGAAGCTGATAACATCAACTCCCGAAGTAACAGTGCCCTTGGGACAGCACCTCAAAGAAATCGCAACTCCTGTTTCAGCAACAAAAGCAAACTGTGAATAATAGTCTTCATCCTTTAAGATGTCATTTTGCAAAAGGACAAGGCACTGCTCCTGGACTTTAAACGATGGAGAATAACATGAAATTTCATTTGAGTCTGCGAGTCATCCAGTTGAGAAAAGCACAGCCACAGTGACAGTAGCAGCCGAGCACCGTCACAAAGAAGGTAGGCAAAGTGGGGAAAATGCATGAACTTCTGTTTTCAAAGAAAAATAAAGATAAATAAAAAGTAAGTTTTATAGACATGCCTTTCCTAGATTAGGAAAGTTAATTTCCCAGTGTGCTTTTGCTGTCAAAGGTGCAAAGCCAAGGCGAGGGAGTGCGTGGCTGGAATCTGCATGCTGATAAGAGAAGGGTGATGTACTTACAGTGACAGAGGGCAGGCTGCGGGAGAAAAGCTGTTTGTGTTAGCCTGCGAGTTACCCAGGGCTGCAGTGAGAGCCGAAGGGAGGAGGCGTGGGAGTGCCCGTCTGCGTACACCTTCACCGCGTCTCATTACATCTGCCAGCCTCTCTCTCCCTCTCTCTTTCATTTCCACATTCCCTTTGTTCCTGAAAAAAAAATCTACACGTCACATCAGAGTCCCCAGATGCAGTCTACACCAAAGAAAAAAATGAATAATTCAATCAAACTGTGCATAGTCTCTAAGGCAATAAATCTATCGCACTTAAAGAAACGAAGGGTAATTACTACCATAGAATTAGAATAAGGCCAAAGACCAGCGATGACGCTGAGTCTCTGTATTAACTCCACAGTCAAATAAAGTTTTATTTATTTAATCCTTTTTACATCTTGAACGGAAAGTCAGACAAAGATTTTTTTAACTTATTTTAGAGCTATTTGTGTCTTTTGAAACACGTTCTACAAGGTGGGGGGAGGGTACTGGAGGGTCTACCTTGTTCGAACGCTCCCAAAGACATCAGCTAAGCACCCGGCACTGACACCAAGACAATGCATGCTGGGGTAGCCTGTCCAGAGCTCATTTCTCCCCACTCCACCCTCCTCCACTCCCCCTCTCAATAGTGGAGCGTCCTCCACTAGCCCACCACTGCGAATCTGCAGCAGGGCAGCTACAATCTGAGAGCCTTACCTGCGGCAGTGCGAAGACCCAAAAGAAACCGTCTTTCGCTGCCACCAACACCTCGTGCCATCCCTACGCACCCCTCCAAAGTCCTATAACCATCTACTTCTTCCATCTGCCTACGAGAAACTGTAAACCGGATTTCCCCCCGCCACGACTGAATGGAAGCTCTATACGGAACTGACTTCTGGATATGCCCTAGGTTGAGTTAAAGCGACGTCTGGAAAGGAAAAGAAGGGGAGGAAAGTAGGAGGGGGCAGCTCAAGCCCTGTCCAAGTTTCTCAGAAGGCGGTGTTAGGCGGGAAGCGCTTACGGGAGAAACAGCTGGGCTGCACACTGACCATACAGTTCGCAGTTCTAGGAACCGTGTCCTTCATCCCAGAGGTAAGACTGTATGACTGTCGCATGCTTATTCTTTTACTGTCCGTATCTATCTTCCCCACCCACAATTATCCCTACCCTCGGGTCGGCCTGCACGCACCCTAGAGAACGCCTCCAGCGCTCCGAAGCGCTATATTTTCCGGACCCACTCATAAATTGTGGTTGTTACTGAACAGAGATCTGCAAATCTGCTGTTTGCGACAGCGACCAAACCCTCTGTCCAGCCAGTTGCTCACTGACCCAGGCTACTCGGGAGGCACAACGGCGGGAGCCCAAGTCTCCTGGGTCGCAGGGCCTGCGGGCCTTGAGGACCCAGGTGATGCTAGGAAGGTTCAAGCGTCCCAAACGGGTTGGGGCTAGAGTTTCCATCCCAGAAGCGCTTTGCCTGCTTCGGCCCGGCCGATACACAAGTGCACGCGACACACACACACACGCATGCACGCACGCACGCTCTGCTGACATTCCGGCCCAACGATCCATCTACAAGGGTCCCTTTAACAGTCAATTCGGCCCTCTGGGGAGCAGCTGGGAAACTGAAATTCGTGCCCTTGGGTGCCAACCGCCAGCGCAGCCGGGCTTTGTTTACGTGCCTCGGTCGCCACCTTGAGGTGGGAGCGCAAGAGTGCGCTGGGCTCAGAGCCACGGGGACCCGCCGTACAGAAGTCGCTGGCAGCTAGAGGGACCTCTGGGACAGTTTAAAAGAAAAGCCCAAGAAGGACCCCCTGGAGTAGAGGAACCCTGAAGGCTGTTCTGCTGTGAGAAACCCGAGCCAAGAGGTGACCTGCAAAGTGGCTAATGTCAGTACCCGGTGTATTCTCTCCGTGGAGTATAAAATTGGGGTCAGATCCGAGGCAGAGACTGCTGCGGTTAGGGAAGTTTTGGCACTAACTACCCAGGTAGAGGATGGGGCCTGCTTGAGACTCAGTCTCGGTTCCCGCTTAGGTCGCTTTCCCACCTCCAGGAAGGGAGACAAAGGTCTTAGAGATGCAAACAGCTCCAAGGTCATAAACCGGGGTCTCCAGGTGAGACCTGAGGACAGTAGAGCTATCAGCTGCAAAAGCTGGGTCTAGGGTGGCCCAATTTCCAAAAAAAAAAAAATCGGTGCGATCAGGTGTCTTAAGAATGGGTTGGTAAAACTAAGGAACATGTTATTAATTGTATCACCTGCTCTCCATCTTCTGAAGTCCGTTTCACTCGCTGCTCTGCAGATATTTTTGCTCTCTGGATACCAGGCTTTAAATAGCACTCTTGCTGACTCCTGCAACAACCTACTGCGGTTGTTCTTTGTTGTTCCTGGACATTGCCTTCGAGGTTTAGAGACTTCTTACAAGGCCATCCCAAAGGGCCTCCTCAGAGAAGTGCCCCTAGGGCACTTCTGAGATTTTTCTCACTGCTACTTGGATACATAAATGTTATTTAAATATGATGTTTTAAAAAAGAATTGTTTAAGAAAAAGGACACTGGGGAACTATTTTGAGTTCTAGGAAAGCTTGAACCAGAGCTGGCTGACACCAACTGGGGCCTGCCAGTATTTGGCCAGCAATAAATAAATAATGAAATAAAATGTGTAAATAGGTCCACAACAATCTGATCCTAATAGCCAGTAAGAAATGTTTTCTCTGAAAGAAGAAACAGTCCTCTAAGCCAGAACCCTCTCTCCTGATTCAAACCACAGCCCAGCAAATCAACAGTGCCTTCACTCATGCGGAAAGCTGAGTGGTACTGAACGCAGTACTGAATTTTCCCAGGGAATCCCAATTATAGAAACACCTGTGCTAAGTAATGTTATTCTAATCCACTATGAAAACTGTAAGTATGTAATAGCCCTCAAATCATCTCATTTCTCAGCCACAGTGGGGTGGGCCAACTTCATGGAAGAACGTTAGACTTGTACAATGCCCCAGAGCCTCACCTCAAAGGAAGTTTGGCTTTGCTATACATAATTCTGGCCATTCAATTTATCTTAAATGGAAGGGTTATACACTGGAGCCAACATAACTGGCAGAGACCAAGCTTAGGTAGAAACATCAGTTAAAGAAACTAGAACACTCGTTGAATGTGCAGTCAGAGACCAATTCCATAACTTTTAAGCAAAAATCCTTGTATTATCAGTTGACATTATTCAGTAGACATACTTTGCTTTATTAAAAAATAGAACATTAATGGGAAAATGTATTGCTATTAAACCATCATAAATAAAGGTATGGTAGGGAAACATTGTAAGCTTCTACTACTTATGACTCCAAAATCCATATAAATCATTCATACTTGTAAAAAAAATCAAGCTAACCTTTTTGAAATGTTCCATGAAAGAATGCATTAAGATAACAGCTGATTTATCACTGAAGGCTACTGAAGCTAATGCCCCTGAAAAGTTCACATGAAAAGAGAAAAGCTAATCATGCATCCAAATGTTTCTCTGACAATTCTACATGGAACTGTGGGGTTTTTTTAAACCAAAATAAAAGTGATCCAGGTAATTAGCACATCTCTCCCTCCCTCCCGTCCTCTTTCTCACTCACACACACAAACACACACACATGCATGAACCTGGAAAATACAACAAAAGGTTATATTTCAACCACAGAAGTAAACTTTGCTCACTAAAATTCCAAGCACCCTCACAATAACTGTGATACTGTGCCACCTTTTCCCCATCAAGTGAAAAGCATTCACACTGCCTCATAGGTGCTGCTAACTGTCTAAAGACACTGGCCTCTTCCCAGGCCTGAAGTTTGCCACTCACTAATATGACTGTCATTGCTTTTAGTATGCACTTGAGCCACACCAGAAACACTGAAGAAACCAATATGATGCCTATTGTAGTGCCTCATAAAAGACAGGCAAGGGTCCGCTCACCAGTAGCTGCCAGTAGAGCTGCTTACTGACATTATCCTTCTTCAGAAGTCTGAATATTTGCCTTGGGAATTTGATGTTTTATGCATTGTATTTTTAAGACTGAATTTGATATCCTATAATTTTAAAATTTGGTACTTATTTTTTCTTTTCAAACCACAGATTGCTTTCTAAAATGTCTAAATGTAGGATTTCTGTTGCATATGTGTTATTTCACTGAGTGCCTAATATGTGAAAAGGAAATAATTAAAAGCATGTTACCCAAGGACTTATTTTTGTATTTTTATAATTCATTAACATTAATTTAAAATGACTTTTATAAAATATGCCAGCAAAAGCATTGTGTTTGGTATTTGATAATTCCACATGATGTTATCATATCTTATTCAGTGTATGCTATTTAAATTAAATTACCCAGTTATTTTTATCAACCAACAAATTATATACATTTCTAAATTACAAATTTTAAAATTATACATTTCTAATCTACCAAATAATATACCTAAAAGCATCTTTATTTAACAAGAGAGTGTATAGTTATAAGCAATTCTAAATAGCATCGTTTATTTTAAAATCACTTCTAAAAAATATTTAAACTGTATTTCAAATCAAAATGTTTAATATAATTGCTAGACAAAATATCTTTAACCTGATGCCATACATGTCTTTATCACATATTATAATCATACATTTATGAGAGAGATGTTAGCTTCTTGAACTCAAACAATAAAAGTTTAAAGAATGAGCCAGCGTTCCCAAAGATCTGAATATTCACTATTATTTGAGTAGCTCATTGGACTTTATTGACTTTTTAGTTTTTATTAGAATTTGTTACATTGGATTTGAATATATTGTCTTCCCAATAAGGGCAGAGATGGAAACAGCCATGTTGAAAGCCTGCTGCATGTGTTCACTCTACACTCATTCCTATCTCTTCAAGAAAATAGGGAATGAAAAGCTTCCTTTGTGCATGCTTAAAAGTTCAGGAACTGTAGGTCTCTGGGGAAAACATTTAAACTCAAGAGTTCATACAAAAATCTCTTTTAATTGTATGCAGCATGTTACCATCTGACTTTGAAAGCTGATGAAGCTCAGTACTAAAATGAATATTAAGCAAATAAGTGTTGACTACACTTACAAGAATTAGCATACTTCAGATTATAGTTTATAAATTTTTAAGAACATAAGCATCATGATATGGTTGTCATAGAAACTGCAACAATATGTCATTTAAATTAATGTTCTATGCAGTGATAAGGCCTCGTTCTACATCCCTCCAAGTTTGAAAAGCAAAAGAAATGCAGTAGGAGTCCAACTTCTACCAACATAGAAAATAGCAAAGTACAAGTTTTTAAAAAGGAAAAATAACAATACTTTCTAATTGCATAGTAAGATGGCAATTCAATAAAGGCTATAAAATGCTTCTAAATGAAAACATTCTGAAAAAAAGTTTTTATTAACAATCAGCTACTTCTCTTAGTATTCCTTACTCTTGTTACTGGGCCTATTTATAGGTAACAAAAATTATTGGTTATTATGTGTTACTTAATTATTAAATTATGGATGCTCTTTATGTTCTTGAGAGATGGGTGCAGTTGCTTTCACATTATAAATTCATAACAACCAGACCAGAATTTTAATATTTTTAGTAATTATTTCAACAGTCCCTCTGATTTAGAAGGAAGTACCACTGCATTACTGCAAAAACAGTCATAGTATATCACTGCCAGGGATACTCTGTTGACATTAATGGCTCGATTATTGGAACAGAAAAAGCCTATGAAAATAAAGCATCTTTCCTAAAGAATAATTATAGCAGAAGATTTGAAGTCCTAAATTAATTTCTTTTCAGCTACCAAATACCTTTTCCTTATATTTTTCTATCATTGAACATTCAATATGCAATATACCCATGAAAAATCTGAATATACACATTATATATTTAAACTCTATTTATCTTGCACATTTTGTAATTTACCCTTTGTTAGTAATAATTTCAACTAATTACAGAAAGAAATTTCATTAAACTATCAATAAAAATATTGTACTTATAAAAGTAATTTTTGAAAAGTGAATGAAGGATAGGACATTTTTTAAAATCTGAAAACCATCTGAAAGAGAAAAGATAAACGTATATAATGTATTCTTCTTGATAGGATTAGGAGGATTCCAAAGGCTTTAAATGCCAGTTTTCCTGACAATTAACAATGAAAAGCAGATGTTTACAAAGCTGTTTCCTATGCTGTCTTAAAAGATGATAAAGGATGGTTTGTGGATAGTAAGAATGAAAAGCCAGATAACTGCTTGTCGGGTGTGTATTTAAAAAGCATTTTCATTGGCTCACTTATTGTTAATAGAGAAAGAAAACACTTTGTGCTGCACAAACTGCATGACTGTGACTATAGAAACTGCCATCGTAAAGTCCTCAAAAACTCTTCAGATGTAATTTACAAAGATAATAATAACACAGAATTATTTCACTTCTCTGAATGCCACACATTTGCATACCAGGACTTTGTACAATGTAGTCATAATGTACATTCATAATGATAAGGGTTCCATAGCACTTTAGCTGCAGCACAAGATTTGTGCATTGCACAATATGTTTCACCAAGTTTTCCTCTGTTGTCAAAGTGTTCATCGTAATGGTAGTAAGCCAGGTGTTCAATGCATACAGAACTGAGGGACTACATTAACCACTGCAGCACCACTGTAAGAAAATAAGAGGAAGCTGAAAACCATGTGACCTTGAAAACAGTAAGAGGACATGACTTGGGAAAGTTTGAAGGGAATATTTTTAATAGTTATATGTGATAAACACAGACCTTTATTACCAGACATAAACTTCAAAAATTGCTGATGTTCAGTGTTTAAATGATTTTGGTATTATTATCTATTGAGCCAAGTATGTACTAGATGTTTTTAATGTTTTTTAATATTCATTTTAGGTTTTTATGTTTGTTTGTTTGTTTGTTTTTTGGTGGTGGCAGTGGGGTTTTTGGTTGGTTAGTTGGTTAGTTCATTGATTTGGTTTTGGTTTTTTGAGGATGTCTCTGTGTAGCTCTGTAGACCAGGCTGGCCTCAAACTCACAGAGATCCGCCTGTCTCTGTCTCCCAAGTGCTGGCATTAAAGGCATGGGCCACTACCGCCCTGCCTCTTCTGATGCTTTGCATTATTTGTCAAAATGGAAAAGATATTTTTGAAGCTCAGTGAGGAGAAAAAGAAAGCAAGAAGCATAACTTGTAACATTACCTGGTTGAATATAAGCTGAGCATAAATATCTAATTAGGAAATTTTGAATACACTAAAACATTTATGTTAAAATTAAAATTTTATGTATATGGAAAATGACAGGTAATTTTTGTCCCTACAACTTGATAGATATTACTAACCAGTAGGCACTTATTCATTGTTGAAATTAAATATATCTCACCATGAACTTTCGATTGGTTCTCAAATTATGATAACATATGAAGTATATTCACATACTTGACTTCACTCAATTAAAAAGGGTGTTTTGACATGTAAGTTGAACATTACATGAACATTTCAATGTGTATTAAAATCATGATACCAAACCATAAGGAAAAAGAAAACTCTTAGCTAACAAATATTTCAGTTGTTGGCATTATTTTGTTAGCTAAAAAAAAAATCACTAAAATCTTCAACAGTCTCTATATAACCCTATCTTCATATATATACAACAGGGAGAAGTTTGTAAAACTGCTCTAGTTTGTAAAAAGTCAAATTAATGAAAATCTCATATAGTCTAAATTTTCAGATGTAATTCCAAAATTTTTACTCTCATTCTCTTTTTCAAATAGATTTAAGATAATATCCACTAATGTTTAAGAAATAGTTCACAAAGTTAATAAGACATTTGCTTTTACCACTGATATACACCCTGCTTCTCTCTCTTTCCAGGGCCTCACTGTATCTCAGGATATCCCGGATGGAACTCAGTGTGTAACCCTGTCCAGGCTTGCCTTGAACTTTCAGTCTTCTTGCCTCAGCCTCTTAAATATCACTGGTGTTTTCTTGGGAGGGTGAATTATGGATTAAAAAAAAAAAAGCCAGAGGAGCTTCTAGGATGACAGGAAGTGAACCACTCTCCACACAAGCACTGAAAACTTTTTACATACTAGATTGCTCCAATCTGTTTCCTGTTGCTGTGATAAACACGATGATCAGAAGCAATTTAGGGAGGAAAGGGCTATCTAGCTTATGTTAGCAGGTCACAAAAATCCCTCACTGAGGTAGTCAGAGCAGGAACTGAAGCACAAACCAAGAAGACTGCTGCATTTTCTCTCTCTTTCAGTCTCTCTCCGTGTCTCTCTCTGTTTTCTATCTATTTATCTATCTCTATTTCTATCTGTGAGTGTCCCTCATCTCTGCCTCCCTCTCTCTCTCTCTCTCTCTCTCTCTCTCTCTCTCTCTCTCTCTCTAAAAGATTGTAATTTTATTGTCTTCATAACAAAATCGGCTTAGAACTAGATCACTTGGTCCTTTCTCTTCTTATAACCTCTGAACTCAAAATGCTCGCATCTCTTACCAGCCAGCATTCTCTTAGAATAAGTTAGGCTCAACACACTCAAGTCTCAGCACAATTTTCTTTGTTGTTTTAGCTTTTTTCGGAAAATAGGCTTAGTCTGCCCACCATTGCCACCATTTCCTGTCCTCATGCCACTTTCCATAGGCATGCAAAGAACCCTTGCCCTGTGTTACTCGGTGGCTGCTGCTTGCCACATTTCTCACAGAAAGTCCAGTGGGTCTTAGGAATATTCAACATTTGCAGGAATAGTATTGGTACAGAAAGCTGCTCTCTCTTACATCCAGCTATACCTTTCTTATACAGCTCAGATCCACTTGTCCAATGATGGATCCTCCTGCAATAGACTGGGCCCATCTACATCAATCAGCAATCAAAAAAAAATGCCTCACAGATGTGTCCACAAGACACACAGGTAACCTCTGATAGGTAACCTCTTTCAGATTTAAGACTCCCTCAGGTAACTTTGGGTTGTGTCACATTGATGTATTCTCATGTTTAATCTATTTCCTACTATCACATAGATACTTCTCTAACAGCTATTAGGAGATCTATTCTTTTATTCTTTGACAAATCTGAGCACATAAAGTGTGAACTTTAGCAAATTTTATTCCTACATCTGGAAAAGCATCAAAATATAAATGTTTTCTGCCAAATGACTAATATTTATAAACATACAGAAGAGGTATCTTGTAATGAGCAGACTTCTTTTAGTCTGTAACTACAGGTTATATCCAACTTATGATGGTCCAACTTAAAATTCTTCAACTTTGCAGTGATGCAAAGTGATACATAGTCAGTAGAAACCCTGCCATGAACACTCATCTTCCCCTGGGGATCATTAAGAGCCTCTATTGAGATGCTAGGCAGTCACAAGGAACTTTCCGTCAGCCATATGAACATGAAGGACATAAGTAAGAGACCAGCACATATATTGCTAAGCCAACATGGCTGGTAGGTCGGGTGTATTACATTCATTTTTAAATAATGCTACTTTCAGCCTGAAACTAATTATGTTTTCAACTTGTCATGGGTTTATCTGGATGTAATTCCTTACATAGAAGACATCTGCACCACTACATAAGCAGTTACAAATTCAGTAGCTGATAGTCTACTGCATGTCCACAGAAGTGCTCAAGTGCTACTGCAAATTGTTTTTGTGATGTCCTCAGGAGTACTAAGACGATTAGGCCATATTTAGATTATGAGATAAGGTTGCTAAGATCCAAGAACAATAAGAAAAAGGATCATGGTGTCTGGATTCCACTGGTATAGGACACACAAATCATTGCAATAGATTCACTGAACACTGCATCAGGTATGTGAAAAGAAATGGTCATTCAACTACCACAAGAGGCAGAGTTTACCCAGAAGTGGAAGTATAGTAGTATCTTTGCTGACCATATATGGATGTACATAAAGACAAGCTAGAGTACTAGAATGACACTGTCCTAGACAAGATGCAGCATATAATCTAAGCAACAAGCTTTTAAAATATCTTACAAAGATCATCCAACTGCAGGAGTTTTCACTGGCAATGTCCTGGAGTACAGTATTGACAACTCTCCATTTACATCGTGCCTATTTCCTAAGTACCACTTTTTTTTTTTTTAAAGATCTGTTTTTATTTTATGAGTACGGTTATTTTCCTCTAATGTCTATCTGTATACCACATATGTGCAGTACCTGTAGAGGCCAGAAGAGGGAGTTGTATCCTCTTGGAAATGTAGTCACAGATAGTAATTAGCCATCATGTGGATGCAGGGTATCTCTCCAGCCCCTGAAGTACTACTTCCTCAGAAACAGTTAAGAAAACAAAAGCACCTCTCACAGAGGTGCCCCAAGAATACCTGTACAGGAAGACTCCACAAAACTCAATAAGAATCAGGAACTTTGGAATTTCTTTTGTTCATAATCCAAATGTATCTGGTATAACTATTTTTCTGCCTAGTCCAAATTTCTTGTCTTTTAAAATACACATATTTTTTACTTAGTTACGAAAAATCAATGAAAAGGGTGTTGCCGGGTCAACTCAAAGAATTTTGCTTTTTATTCTTAATTGATTTTCTTAAAGCAATGCTTGCAGAAGATAAAAGCTAACATTTCACTAAAAAGCTTATGCAATATGAGGCCCTACCACACCCTCTTCCTTCCCCTGTATGTGACCCCTGGCAATCACAGCCAAATCCTCTGGCTTTCTTTTGATATTTAGCTGCACATTTTTTAAATACCATGCTTTTAAGTGTACCATAAACTTTGGCATATGTGCTGATTCCTTTAGTCATACCCACAGTCTTCTGGTTTTGACAGGTGAATATTTAGTTCTCTCATATCTTCTCCCCCACTTTCTCCATATAGTAGTGTAATAACCTGAGGTTGAAGAGATGACTCAGCAGGTAACAGCACCACATACTGCTTTCTTATAGAAGACCAGAGTTCAGTTCCCAGCACATATATCAGACAGCTCACACTTTCCTGTGACTTCAGTTCTGGAGATCTGACCCCTTGGACATCTTCAGATGGCACTCACATGCACACACATACACATAATTAAAAATAAAAACAATAATAACTTTAATCTAATTCAAGGCAGTGCTTCCATAATCACACAAAATAAATTTTGTTTACAGAAGAGTCAATCAACCTACTACAAGTACATATTGCTTTTTATAGCATTTTTAGCTTTCCTGTTGAAAACCCTGTTTATAGAATTTACTTTCTTCCTATGAACCTATCATCACTTTCTCCATATTTTTTGTCTATTAACATTATTTCCCCAATAGACAAATTTTCAGTTAATGAATGCCAATTTTGGCAACTATCAGTATCTATTTTTCTGGCTCACCAAAATCAGGTATGTAGTCCAACACTATTCTTAGTATTTCTGTTAGGGTATGATAAGTAGGTGTCTTAGTGTTTTTCTTGCTGTGAAGAGACACTATGACCATGGCAACTCTTATAAAGAAAAACATTTAAGTGGTGGTACAGTTCAAAGGTTTAACTTGTTATCATCATGGAAGGACGCAAAGAAGCATGCAGGCAGGTATGGTGTTAGAGAAGGAGCTGAGAGTTCTTACATCTTGACTCACAGGCAACAGGAAGTGGTCTGAGACACTGAGTGTGGCTTGAGCATATATGAGACCTCAGTGCCTGCCTCCACAGTGACATACTTCCTCCAACAAGACCACATCCACTTCCACAAAGCTACACCTCCTAATAGTATCAATCCCTTTGGGGACCATTTTCTTTCAAACCACCACAGTGGGCTACATCCACTTGGTTGAAGACATCAATAGAACTAAAACACCGAGCCTCCCCCAGGGGATAATCCTTGGACTGTAACCAGGACATTTCTCCTTCTCAGTCTCTAGGCTGATTGTCGTCCACTGTATTTTAGACTTCAGCATGACACTGTGACAGCTGATTTCTGGTCCTATGTGACCTACTATTTTCTCTTTCTGGATGCCTTCAATTCCAGACACTTTTTAATTTTTTATTTATTTTTCTTCCTTACTCAGCTTTCTATTCTCTTTGCCTAGAATGCCTATTGAACTTCTAAAATGACTATCTGAAATGTGAGCCTTTGCTTTGCTTTCCATCTCCTTATCTTTACCCTAGACTCTCGGTGTTTCTGGGAAGGTTTTCTTACTCTTACATTACAGAAGGATACAGGTCCATAAGACTCTTTCCCACCACATCTCTAAACTTCCTCCTCTTGAAGATGGCCACCATGCCCTGGGTGGTAAGAACCAAAAACCATTTAAGTATGGGGATGAAAAAGGTAATTTCAAAAATTCAAAAGCATATAAAACTGTTCCCAGCACACAATAAGAATGCTACAAATTTGTAAAATTTAATTGCAGCTAAATAACAATAGCTAAAGGATGGAGCTGAAAACTTTAATTGGCATTACCACACTGTTCACCAGTCTAAACTTCAAAACTCCAAACTTATAAAACACATTCATTGCCTAAGACATTGTAGTCAAAAACTTCCCTTGCTGTCATGTGACCATGATAACCACACTATAGAGGACTTCTTACTATCATGGATTTACCACAAGGATCCAGATAATGCTAATCTTAGCTTTATTCGGGATGCTCATTTCTATGTATAGTACTAGTGACATGGTTTCCCTTCACCCCAATTTCATATGTGGAAAGCTTGCATGACTGCAGTGTGGGGCAGTGGAACTTTTCAGAGGTGAGACCAAATGCAAAGTATTTAGGACCTGGGGGCTCCATCCTCTCAGTTCATTAATGCTCTCCTGAGAAACTAAGGAAAATATGGTAGAAGGGAATTTGTTCCCATGACAGTAGGTTGCAAGAGGAGGAAGACAAGAAGGAGGAGGAGGAGGAGGAGCAGCAGCAGGCCTAGCTTGAACACACAAACTTCCCTTTGCACTTGGCCAGTTACCATTCCACTTTTCCACCAGTAGTTGTGAGACAACAAGAAGAGCTCACAAGAAAGCTGGCAACCATGCTGTTTGGACCTTCAAGTCACCAGACTCATAAGACAAGCAAACCTGTTCCTCTTCTACATTACCCAGTATCTAGTATTTTGTGGTAACAACACAAAATGGATTAAGACAATTACTCTTTTCTTTCTGTCCAGTCAAAATTCTAGTAATACTTGACGCTCTGCCAATTGGTTTTTCTACATCTCCTTAAAGCTGTGGGTCCTGGAGTCAGGTACTACTCACTGAAAACAACTGACACATTTTCTCACAAAAGGTCACAGCAAGTTGGGAGCACGGGGGGCAGGGGGTAGAAGGAGGGGGAAAAGAGGAGGGTTGAGGAGAACTTGAGGAAATGGGATAGTCAAGATGGAGGAAGGACAGATATGAGAGTAAGGAAAGATATCTTGATCGTGGGAGCCATTATGGATTTAGCAAAAAACCTGGCTCTAGAAAACTTCCCAGGAATCCACAAGGATGACCCTAGCTAAGACCCTAAGCAATAGAGAGAGAGGGGCCTTGCCCTGTAGTCAGAATGATGATTATCTTAAAAATCACCACAGAACCTTCGTCCAACAACAGATGGAAACAGAGGCAGAGAACCACAACGGAGCACTGGACTGAGCTCTTAAGGTCCAGTTGAAAAGTGGAAGGAGTGAGAATATGAACAAGGAGGTCAAGACCATGAGGGGGTCATCCACTGAGACAGATTGCCTGAGCTAATGGGAGCTCATAAACTCCAACTGGACTGGGAGTGAATGAGCATGGAATCAAACTAGTCCCTCTGAATGTGGCTGACAGTTGGGGCAGACTGAGGGGCCACTGACAATGGCACTGGGATTTGTCTCTACTGCATGTACTGGCTTTTTGGGATCCTATTCTCTTTGGATGTATACCTTGCTCAACCTAGATGTAGTAGGGAGGGCCTTGGACTCCCTTAGGACTGGAGGGGGAGAGGTGGAAGGTTGTATGGAGGGAGTGGGAGGAGGGGAGGGAGTGGGAATTTGGATTGGTATTTTTTTAAGTAATAAAATAATAATTTTAAAAAAGGTTACAGCAAGAGGAGAGGACATTAATTTTTGTCATATAATTTATTTATCTTTAATCTCATTTGGTGTTTTTGTTCATTTGCTTAATAAGCCAGGGTCAAAGGAAAGAGAGGAAGCACTTCCTAAGTGGCTGGAAGGCTAAGGAAAGAGGATCCAGAGTCAAAGGCCAGCCTTGGGTACATAATAAGATCCTTCCTCAAACAAACAAAAACCACAACATCACAAAAGTCTTAAATGATCATAATCAGTAACAGTGTCTCCCCTGAAAAAGTGTTCCTATGAGCTTACAGATAATCATGCTTGACCATGCTCAGTCATCTGTTGGTACAGCCTGTCTCATCTTGGACGGCAACTTCAGGGAAACAAGTTACAAGAAGCTCTGTGTGGCAATCATTCCCATTCCTAAAGGGTGGAAGCCATCTTGCTTCTCTGGGGTCTCTTCAACCACCCAGGTGGGAGAGAGGCTGCCCCTCCCTGTGTGTGCCAATAAGCAGTCCTGTCTGCTGAAATATCTGCTGTCTCTTCTTCTGCCTTCAATCTCTTTACACCGTTCCAGAAATCTTACAACCAGCATGTTGCATTCTGAAACCTCTATTATATTCCTTTTTAAACTTTCTAAAGGAATAAGAATAATATTCATTGTAACTAGTGAAACAATGTTAAGGTTATTGGAAAAAGATTTTTTAAAGACTCCCATACCC
The DNA here is from genome assembly GCF_014885135.2 of Alexandromys fortis. Classification (NCBI taxonomy): domain Eukaryota; kingdom Metazoa; phylum Chordata; class Mammalia; order Rodentia; family Cricetidae; genus Alexandromys; species Alexandromys fortis. Next base: position 9,556,074 of record NW_026067926.1, on the reverse strand, counting down.
TGCCCCCGACAAGGAAATTGAATAGTCTCAGTGTAGTTTTCAACTTTTTGTATTTATTACAATGTATATGCATATATACAAAGAAGCTTAAGAAAAAAAGCCAGAAAGACTCACAATGAATTCAGGTATTAATATTAAGTAAAATAGGAACTCACTGCTGGGCATACTGCATAGAAAGTATATGACCTTAGGTTTTTACATTGCTCTAAAATGAATCCCAAGGGGGTAAAAAGCAAGGAAGTTGGAGAGAACTTTGATGAAATAACCCCAGGAGAGAAAAATAATCACCTAGAAGGGGTCAAACTCAAGATGAATTTTGAAGAACGAGCTATGGGATTTGCTGCAGACTGTCAGAACTATATGAAGGAGTTCAGTCTGTTTGCCTATTCTTTGGCTGGATTACCTAGGTGGGGCTTTCTATTTGAGTTCTTTATATAATGTAGTCATGATATTAATCCCCTGTCAGATTAATAGATAGCAAAGATCTTCTTCCGTAGGCCAGCACTTCAGTCTAGTGATTATTTCTTTTGCTGCATAGAAGTTTCTAATTTCATGTAATTCCATATGTTAATCCTTGCTATTATCCCTGGGCTATTAGAGTGCTATTTGGAAAATCCTCACCTATGGCCTATGTCCTGAAGTGCTTTCCCTACTTTTCCCATAGTAACTTCAAACTTTCAAGTCTTTCATTTGTTGTTTACTCCTGTTTTTGTTTTTCAAGACAGGGATTCTCCGTGTGGGCCTCACTGTCCTGGAACTTGCTCTGTAAACCAGGCTGGCCTTGAACTCACAGAGATCTGCCTGCCTCTCCTTCCCTTTAAAGGCATGTACCACCACCACCTGAAAAACTTTTAAGTCTTGCATTAATACACTTTATTGATTTTGGTTTTTTTGATTTTTTTGATTTCTGATTTTTTTCTCAGAAAGGGAATGGAGATCTCATTTCATCCATCTACATATAAGTATCCATTTTCCCACAGCATTTGTTAAAGTAGTCAACATTTCTCCAATAGTTGATCTGTCCCCTTTGCCCAAGAACAGTGACTGTAGCTATGTGGGTTTATTTCTAGGTCCTCTATTCTACTCCAGGACCACTGTGTCTTCTTTTGTGTCAATAGCCAGGGATTTCATCACTGTGACATGCGTGGTACTATGACACTCTCAGCATTGCTCTTTCTACTAAGATTTCTTTGACTATTGGGAGTCTTTTGTGATGCCATGTGAAATTTAGGTCTTTTTCTGTTTCTGTGGAAAACACTGAAATTTTGGTGGGGACTAAGGAGACTCTATATGTAGATTACTTTTGGAAATGGGAGCCAGTTTTACAATATCATTTCTCCTTATCCATTAGCATGGGATCTCTTTCCATATTCTAGTGTGTTCTTCAGTTTCCTTCTTCATTGTTTCATAGGGTTTTTTTTTTCAGAAGTCTTTCCCCAACATTGTTGTTCCTCAAAACATTTTATGACTGTCGTGGATGGACTATTTTTCTTGACTAGTCTTTCCAGGCAAATTCGTTACTGATCTTATATGTTGATTTTGTATTCTGCAACTTGGCTAAAAGTGTTCATTAGATCTAAGAGTTTTCCAGTGGGGTCTTTGGGGACCTTTAGGTACCAGATCATGTCATTTGTAAACATAAATAATTTGATTTCATTCTTTCCTATTTATATCATTTCTTTATCTTGACTTATTGTTCTGATTAAGGACTCAAACACTATATTTAACTATGAGCTTATGAGCAGTCAGAGTGCACACCCCTGTCTCATTTCTGATTTTAGAAAGAAGGCTTTCAGGTCTTCCCTAGTTAGTCGTAGTTTGTCTTAGGTTTGTTTGCCTTACAGCCTTCCTAATACTAAGGAATGTTCTTCCTATTCCTAGTTTCCTCAGATTTCTTTTTTTTTTCATTTCGTCTGCAATTGTTTTTGGCCAAAATGGGAATATTATACATTTCCTCCTGATAAGCACATTGGAGGCCATATGCTGGCCACTACATGTGCAAAGTTTCTGCGGCACTTCTAGACATAGGTTTTAACAACTCTAAGGATTTGTTATTTCCTCTTTTTCTTCTACCATGACAACAAGCAATGTTTTCAGTATAGATGGTTCTATCAGCTTATATCCAGGTGTGAAAAATACAAATGCAGAAATGACTGGTTAATCTAATCAATACAGAACATATAAAATTAGTGGAAAATACAGCTTTGTAGTTGCACACTAATAATCCTGTAGGATCACTGTAATTCAACTTAATGATCTGTATTTAACTTAGTTAACCTAGAGTGAAAGAGATACTTTTCTAACTTTCTTTTAATTTATTTGAATTTATTATGCTTTTTATGTTCATATTTTTCTGTGTGAGGGTATCAGATCCCTGGAATTGGAGTTACATACAGTTGTGAGCTGCCATGTGAGTGCTGGGAATTGAACCCAGGTCTTCTAGAAGAGCAGCCATTGCTCTTAACTGCTGAGCCACATCACTAGCCCTGAATTTATTCTTACTTATGGACTCAATTGTGTGCTCTCCAAATCCAGGTGTTGAGATTCTATCTCCATGGAATTGAGGCCTGTATTGAAGTATGTTAGCAAACGTTCTGCCGCTGTAACAAAACATCTGAATGGCTAGCTAGGATAGACAAAAGCTTTCATGGGCCCCAGAATTTTGAAAGTTTTCAACTATTACTATCTCCTTTGCTGTAGACCTGTGGCAACACAACACTGTGTCAGGAATGTGTAGTTAAACCACAACCATTTATATCAGAATCCAGGGAAAAAGAGAAAAAGTCCATTTTCCCATAATCCCCTTTGGCATACACTTACAACAACCTAGAGACTTCCTAAAAAGTCTCATCTCCCAAAAGTTCTACCACCTTTGAAGAATATCACCCTGAGGACCAAACCTTAAGTGCATGGACCTCTGCAGGATATTTGACATCCAAACTTTTTTTAAGATTTACTTATTTATTATACAATGTTCTGCATGCCTGTATGCCAGAAGAGGCCACCAGATCTCATTATAGGTACCTGGGAGGCACCATGTGGTTGCTGGGGATTGAACTCATGACCTCTGGAAGAATAGCTAGTGCTCTTAACCTCTGAGCCATCTCTTCAGCCCCCAATATCCAAACTCTTGCAAGTCGAAAGGGTGGGGCTGGTTCTCTAGGATTTGTGTTTATATTTAAAGAGACAGCAGAGAGCCCACACTTTCTCTCTTCCCACCATGGCAGACAGAGCAGTAAGACTTTCATCAGCAAACCAGGAAGACAGCTCATGCTAGAGGTCCCAACACAAGGCTGCATGAGCTTTCTTCCTGATTTCAGTGGGATCGCTTTGAGTTTCTCTCCATTTAGTTTGATTTTGGCTGTTAGCTTGCTGTATAGTGCCTTTTTTATGTTTAGGTATGTTCCTTGTATCCATGCTCACTCCAAGACCTTTATCGTGAAGGGATGTTGTATTTTGTCAAAGGCTTTTTCAGCATCTAATGAGATGATAATGTGGCTTTGTTTCCCAGTTTGTTTATATGGTGGATAACATTGACAGATTTTTTATGTTGAACCATCCCTCCATATCTGAGATGAAGCCTACTTGGTTATGGTGGATAATTTTTCTGATGTGTTCTTGGATTCAGTTGGCCAGTATTTTATTGAGTATTTTGCATGAGTGAGATTGGTCTGTAATTCTCTTTCTTAGCAATGTTTTTGTGTGACATATCAGAGTAATTGTAGTCTTGTAAAAAGAGCTTGGCAATGTTCCTTCTGTATCCATTGTGTGAAACAATTTGAGGAGTATTGGTATTAGTTCTTCTTTGAAAATCTTGTAGACTTTTGAGCTGAAACCATCTGGTCCTTGGCTTTTTTTTTGGCTAGGAGACTTTTGATGACTGTTTCTATTTCTTTAGTAGTTATAGGTCTATTTAATTTGCTTATCTCATCTTGATTTAATTTTGGCAAGTAATATTTATCCAGAAAATTATTCATTTCCTTTAAGTTTTCCAATTTTGTGGAGTACAGGTTTTTGAAGTATGACCTGATGATTCTCTGGATTTTTTCCATGTATTCCCTTTTCATTTCTAATTTTGTTAATTTGGATTCTCTCTCTATTTCTCTCTCTTTCTCTCTCTCTCTCTCTCTCTCTCTCTCTCTCTCTCTCTCTCTCTCTCTCTCTCTCTCTCTCTCTCTCTCTCTCTCTCTCTCGCCTTTTAGTTAGTATGGATAAAGGTTTGTCTATTTTGTTGATTTTCTCAAAGAACCAATTCTTTGTCTCATTGATTCTTTGTATTGTTTTCTTTGCTTTATTTTGTTGATTTCAGCTCTCAATTTGATTATTTCCTGCTGTCTAGTCCTCCTAGGTGAGTTTACTTCTTTTTGTTCTAGAGTTTTCAGGTGTTCTGTTAATTCACTAGTGTGAGACTTTTCCAGCTTCTTTATGAAGGCATTTAGTTCTATGAACTTCCCTCTTAACACTGCTTTCATAGTGTCCATGGGTTTGGGTATGTTGTGCCTTCATTTTTGTTGAATTCTAGGAAGGCTTTAATTTCATTATTTCTTCCTTGACCATTGGTGATTCAGATGAGCATTGTTTAATTTTCATGTGTTTGTGGGCTTTCCAAAATTAGTGTTGCTGTTAAATTTTAATTTTAAGCCATGGTGATCCGATTAGATACATGGCATTATTCCAATTTTTTGTATCTGTTGAGGTTTGTTTTGTTACCTAGTATGTGGTCAATTTTTGAGAAGTTTCCATGAGATGCAGAGAAGAAGGTATATTCTTTTATCTTTGGATGGAATGTTCTACAGATGTCTGTTAAATCCATTTGAGTCATAACATCTGTTAGTTCCCTTATTTCTCTGTTAAGTTTCTGTCTGGCAGACCTGTCCAGTGGTGAGAGTCAAGTGTTGAAGTCTCCCACTATTAGTGTGTGGGGTTTAATGTGTAATTTAAGCTTTAGTAGTGTTTCTTTTACATATGAGGGTGCCCTTGTATTTGGGTCATAGATGTTCAGTATTGAGATTTCCTCTTAATGAATTTTTCCTTCTTTGTCTCTTTTGGTTGATTTTAGTTTAAAGTCTATTTTTTTTTAGTAATTAGGATAGCTACACCAGCTTGTTTCTTAGGTCCGTTTGATTGAAAATTTTTTCCCAACCCTTTACTCTGAGATGATGTCTGTCTTTGAAGTTGAGATGTGTTTCTTGCATGCGGAGAAGGATGGATTTTGTTTTTGTATCCAATCTGTTAGCCTATGCCTTTTTATAGGTGATTTGAGTCCATTTATATTAAGGGTTATTAATGACCAGTGATTGCTAATTCCTGTTACTTTAATTTTTGTTGTTGATGATGTTATTGTGTGTGTTTTTCCCTTCTTTGGGATTTGCTGCTGTGAGATCATCTGTGTTTTTGTGGATGTAGGTAACTTCCTTGGGTTGGAGTTTTCCTTCTAGTACTTTGTGTAGGGCTAGGTATTGGTTAAATCTGTCATGGAATATCTAGTTTTGTCCATCTATGGTGATTAAAAGTTTTGCTGGGTATAGTAGTCTGAGCTAGCATCCATGGTCTCTTAATGTCTGCATAACACTTGACCAGGACCTTCTGGCTTTCATTGTTTCCACTGAGAAGTCAGGTGTAATTCTGATAGGTCTTTCTTTATATGTAATCTGTCCTTTTTCCTTTACAGCTCTTAATATTCTTCCTTTATTCTGTATGTTTAGTGTTTTGATTATTATATGGTGAGGGTATTTTTTTTGGTCCAGTCTATTTGGTGTTCTGTAAGCTTCTTCTATCTGTATATGTATATCTTTCTTTAGATTAGGAAAGTTTTCTTTTATGATTATGTTGAATATATTTTTCTGTGCTTTTGAGTTAGACATTTTCTCCTTCTATCCCTATTATTCTTAGGTTTGGTCTTTTCATGGTGTCCCATATTCCTGGATATTTTGTGTTAAGTGTTTTTTAGACTTAGTGCTTTCTTTGACCAATGAGTGTATTTCCTCTATTGTATCTTCAGTGCTTGAGATTCTCCTATCTCTTGTATTCTGCTGTTTATGCTTGCATGTGCAGTTCCTGATTGTTTTCCTGTATTTTCATTCTCAGAATTCCCCCAGTTTGTTTTTTCTTTATTGTCTCTATTTTGGTTTTCAAGTCTTGAATCATTTTTTTCATCTGTTTGATTGCTTTTTCTTGGTTTTCTTTAAGGGATTTGTTGATTTCTTCCAATTTTTCTGTCTTTTCCTTCATTTCTTTGAGAGAATTTTTCATTTTCTCTTTAAGGGCCTCAAACATTCTCTGAGTTACTTTTTAGGTCATTTTCTTCTGTTTCATCTATATTGGTTCAAGTCTTGTGTTGTAGAGCCACTAGTTTTTGTTGGTGTTGTGTTGCTCTTTGTGTAATTGAGTGTTTTTATCTTGTCTAGCCATCTTTTCTCTCATTGGTGGTTGGGGCTGTGTCTCTGGTGACCAATCTTACAGGTGACAGTGAATCCAAGGCTTAGATACTTGCTCCCCATGGTACAGTTGGGGCCATGGTTCCAGTCACCCCGAAGGTCACTCGGCATTCCCAGATGTCACTAGGCATTCCAAGGGTCACTCTGCAATTCTGGTTGTCATTCAGGCCTGCTCCCATGGAGGTCACTTGCTATGGCTTGCTCCCACTGAGGTCGCTGGCTCGCTCCTGTTCCCATGTATGTCCCTGGCTCAGGCCTGGTGTCCCAGATGTCTCTGGCTCAAGCCTGCTCCCTGTGTGTTTGCTCCCTCGTACCTGCTCCTGCAGAAGTTGCTGACTGGGGCCTGCTCTGGCGGAGGTTACTTCCTCTGGTCAGGTCTGGTCCCTTGGAGGTTGCTGGCTTGAGCATAGTCCTGTGGAGGACTGCCTCAAAATTTGCTCCTTTGTACCTGCTCTGGAAGTCTTTTTTTCCTTTCTTTTTTAACTTTTTACTGATTCTTTGAAGCACGGTTTCTCTTATTCATTTACTCTTTCCTTTGGATTCACTGGGCTACTGTGTGTTTTGATTTTGGTTGTTTTGATGGGTAATTCCAAGACAAGGTTGAAGGTATGTGGTAAAAATGGACATCCTACTCTATTTTCAGATCTTAGGGAAAAGATGCTGATGGTTCACATCTGGTATGATGTCAGCTGTGGGCTTCTTTATGGCCTCTCTCTGCCATCAACCTATAGTTAATTTGTTCAGAGTTTTTTTTTTTTTCATAAAAACTTGAATTTTAAGGAAGGCTTCTCTGCATCTATTGAGATGACTATAAGATTTTATGCATCATCCTGCTAATATTAGGTATCACATTTATGGATTTATACTGAACCTTCCTTGTACTCTTGTGATTGATACACTTAATTACAACATCTCAACCTCTTATGCCCTATTGGTTTGGGATTGCTAGGGTTCTGTTTAGGATTTTTTTCCAAGGATATCCAAGGATACTTGCCCACAGTTTTCATTTTGGGGATGTGATCTGATTTTGTTGTGAGATAATTTTGTCTTTATAGAGTATGTTTGGAGGGAAGAATTCCTTCCCTTCAACTTTCTAGACTTTGATAAAAACTGGTATCAGTTCTGAAAATTTGAATAAAAATTTAGCAATGAGTCTGTCTGGACCTGGGCTTTTCCATGTTGAGAGACCTTTTATTACTCATTCAGTGTTGTTTGGGAAAAACTCTCTCTCTCTCTCTCTCTCTCTCTCTCTCTCTCTCTCTGTGTGTGTGTGTGTGTGTGTGTGTGTGTGTGTGTGTGTGTGTGTGTGTGTGTTCAAGTCATAACATGATTGTGGAGGTTGGAGTACAACTTGTGGAAGTCAATTCTGTCCTTTCATCATGAGTTTCTGGGGAACTCAGGTCATCAGGCTTGGTCTCAAGCATCTTTATCTGCTGAGCCATCTCACAGACCCCCCACCCCACCCCTTCATTTCTGAAGGGTGTCTTTACTGCATATGGCAGTTTTTTCCCCATAAGTACTGTAAATAACCCTGCTACTTCCTCCTGGTCTACACTGTGGTTTTCATAGAGAAGTGTGCTGTTAAGTAGAAATACCCTTGAGTGTTCCTTTCCTCTTACCACTTTGAGATCCCTGTCTTTGCCTTAAACTTTGAGAACTTGATTATAATAGGTCCAGTGGTAAACTTGGTTGAGTTCTATCTGACTGGTGCCTTTTAACCAGCCTCTACCTGGGTACTGGCATCTTTCCCTAGGTCTGGGAAACTTTCTGGTATCTGTCTTGGACATGTGTACTATCCCTTTAGTATGGTCAAGGCTCACTTGAAACCTAACAGTCTGAATACTACCCAGTATGATCTACACATGCAATTCTCTTCAAAATATTCACACTTTTAATGCTGTACCAAACTTCCTGTGCATTACCTTCAATCCTCCTCCTCCTTGCTTTGTTTTGTTTTGTTTTGTTTTTCTCCCTCAACTGTGTATTTTCAAACAGTCCATCCTGGACCTCACTGATTATTTCCTCTGTTTGATGGATTCTGCTATGAGTGCCTTCCATTATGTTTATCATTTTATTGAGTGTACTTTTTAGTTTAAGGATTAATGTTTAATTTTTTAGTATTTAAATCTTTTTACTGTTTCTCTGATAAAGCACTGAGCTGTTTCTCTAAGTTTTCTTGAAGTTTATTGGGCTTCCTTAAAACAAGTCTTTGAAAAAAAAACTTTGCCCCTAGTTCATACATGTTGACAGCTTTATGACAAGTTTTTGCTGCTTTATTTTAATCCATTAGGTAGGATGCTCCTGAAATAATGTTGGTATATGAAAAAGTCTACACTTTGAAGTATTTATTTTAATCTTTGTAATCAGACTTTGTGGCTATCCTTCCAGAAATTCTAAGCAGGGTGCTTCCTCTCACAATAAAAGCCATTGCCACTATTTTATCCTACAGCAAGGTTTACTATGTCTACAATCAGTGTACTGCTCCTATTTCAGCACTAGAGGGATCTCCAAGGTCACATTTTTTCAAAAATCCAACTGATGTGTTGTTTAGGATAGTCTGAAGGAGTGTTTTTAAAATGTTAGTGCATTCTTGCATGCCTCCTCCAGTGGGAAGATTCAACACATGCAAGCCAATAAATGTGGTATCACACCAACAGAATCAAGGATTAACCACCATATGACCACCACAATAGATGAAGAAAAGGCATTCCTTAGAATTTGTCATTCAGTCAAGAGAAAACTCTAACATAGTAATGGCCATTTAAAAGGCCATTTATACATAATAATAAGCGTGGAACTGTTGAAAACTCTATAAACTAGGACAAGATAAAGATGCACACTTCCATCATCTTTTTGTTGCTGGACTGAACCTCCAGAGCCTTGCACATGCTATATCCCAAATCCACAATTGAATGCTTTCTCCACTTTCATTCAATATTCCCAAAGTCCTCACCAACACTATCAGACAACAGAAATAAGTAGAGGGCAATTAAAACCAGAAAGAGATGTTAAACTGTCCCTGTCCAGAAAACAATTCCTAGGAGCCTACCAAACACCTGTCAACTGATAAAAGTCACAATGTTTCAGGATACAAAACCCAATATACAAAAGTTGTGTTTCTATTTAAACTAATATTTTTTTGTAAAGGGAAATCAGGAAGACAATCTTACTCAAAATAAATAGTAAGCAAATAAATAACCTATAAATAAATTTAACCAAGGAAGTAAAACATCTGTACATCAAACATGATGAAGGGGTAGGGAGGAACTCAGGCTATAACTGCATTCTTGAAAAGCATGAGAACCAGAGTTTGATCCTCAGAACCCACATTTTTTCAAGAGAAAATGCTAGAAGCTGGAGAGGTGTTTGGCAGTTAAAAGCTCTTGCTGGCTCTTGGTTTGGTTCCCTGCATCCATGTCAGACAGCCCACAACTGCCTGCACTCCAGTTCCAGAGGATTCAATGCCCTCTTCTGGTCTCTGTAGGTATCTGCACATATGTGGCATATACTCACAGACACACACATAAGTTAAAAATAAAAACAAAATCTTGGAGGGTGGAGAAATGGCTCAGTGGTTAAGGTTGCTTGCTGCTCTTCTAGAGGATCTAAGTTGAGTTTCCAATACCCATGATGGGCAGCTTATACAACTTTCTGTTACCCCCATTATAGGTGATCTGATACATTTCTTGTCATCACAAGCATCCACATACATAGCATCTATACACTCAGACACATACGCATAAATAAAAATAACATAAAAGGTAAATAAGTAAATCTCTTTTAAAATATAAATATGGGCCAGGTGGCGGCAGCACACACCTTTATGTCCAGCACTTGGAAGGCAGAGGCAGGTGGATCTCTGTGAGTTCGAGGCCAGCCTGGCCTCCAAGAACTAGTTCCAGGACAAGCTTCAACAGGCACCAAAGCTACAGGAAAACCCTGTCTCGAAAAACAAAACAAAACATATATATTGTTGGCACCTAAGGAATGACATCTGAGGTTGATCTCTTTGGTCTCCACTTGCATGCGCACATACACAGACAAACATGAGTAGCCTCCACATACATGAGCACACTCACACCGAAGATAGTCACTAAAGAGGGACCAGAGTGTAGCTCAGTGGTGGAGTTCATTCTGAGCATGTGAGGTTTGGGTTCAATCTCAAGAACTGAGAGCAAAGAGAGGTGCTGAAAAGAACACACACAAAACAAGGAAAAGCCATGTCATATTCATTGATTGGAATAACCAATATTCTTAAAATGCCTATATGACCCACTATGATTTTAGATTTGATATGATCCTTTTCAAAACATCAGTGACATTCTTCACATAGCAAATGTAATCCTCAAATGCAAATCAAAACTACAATGAGATTCCATCTCAGCTCAGTCAAGATAGCTATCTTCAAGAAATCAAACAAGCCTTTATAATGGCACCTTATATGTCATTAGTGAGAATATAAATCAGTGCAACCACTATGAAAGTTAGTATGGAAGTTCCTTAAAAAATTAAAAACAGAAAGTATGATCCAACTATATCCTTCCTAAGGAATTACTTCAAGGATTCCAAGTCAGTGTCCCACAGCAATGCAACAAATCTATATCTATTGCTTAACTACTCACAGTAGTCTAAATGTCCGTCAACAGACAGAAGGATTATAAACTATGGTACACACGCAACGTGGGGTTTTGTTGCACCCTAAAGAAGACTGGAATTATGGCATCCGCAGGAAAGTAGATATAGCTGAAAATCATGTGGTAGGCAAAATAAGCCAAATCCGCAAAAGCAAATATCACATTTTCTCCCATATGTAGACCCTAGACTTAAGTGTGTGTGTGTGTGAGAGAGAGAGAGAGAGAGAGAGAGAGAGAGAGAGAGAGAGAGAGAGACAGAGAGAGACAGAGAGAGAGACAGAGACAGAGACAGAGAGACAGAGACAGACACAAAAATGGGACATAAAAACTGGAAGGTGTCATTGAGAGGAGAAGAGGTCTCAGAGAGTGGAAGGAAAACAGGAAAAAATAATGTTGTCTGTGTTATGAAAGCAGGAGCAGAGACGATTTGGGAAAAGGAAGGAGAGCAAAAGAAGAATGGAGCAGGGACAGAGGACACAGTAGGCAAATAGCAACAAGGCATGACTTTAGATGTATGCATGAGAACGGCACAATGAAAGCCATTTATTTTTATGCTAAACATTTAGTTTAAACTTTTAGTTACTTAAAAAAAAAACTTGCTAACAGCTAGAATGCCCTTCAACAGCAAGTGGGACCACTATACAATAGAATACTGCTCAATAGAGAGAGAACCCAAGCCACACATACACAGAGGACACAGGAGGATATCAAAAGCATTGAAATGAATAGAATAATTCCCCTTAATGGATTGTCTACATGAGGCAAAATCTAATGTAAGGGAACACGTGTTAGTCAAGCACTGAGAAGGGAGAAGGTTTGGTGAAAGAAACGTGGAACTTTCATACACTGCTTTGTATCCTAATTGTGATGGTGGTTATATGGAACTGTACATACACTAGGAACTGAAATACACTAAGTTATTGAGATGTTCATTTTATGTTATGCTAAGATTTAAGTTTTTAATATAAATAGAATTTAGATGAAGGCAAACATGCACAGGCTTAGCTCGGATGCCCTAGAAAGCATGTGGCAGCATCCAAGTTGTTGTTCTCCTTTGCCTCCCACGTCCATTCTTGGAGTATTCACTCTCTCAGAAGTGTGGCTTTATATTTAAATGTCTTTATACATAAATGGAACATAAAGGGTTTTATATAAGGTTATTATAAAAGAAGAACAAAGTCTTCCTGTCTATTTGTGTATAATATAAATGCATAGTTCTCATAAGGGAATCTGAAGAATGGATCCTGTTCTATTGTGACCCTCTATAACTTTACTTCTCACCAATGGCTACCAGGGCATAAGAATTCTTCCCAAATTAAATGTGGACTTGACAAAATACAGTTCAACTCTTCTCTGCATAAGTTATAACATTATAGGGAATGTTTTGGAATATGAAGACAACTTAATGGCATTCAGATATTTTCTTGACAGCTTTTAAAAGCATTATTTAACAGAAAAGAATCCTATTTCCATGAAGCGAACAGAGACTGAGATCTTTTGTCTTTCAGCCCTGCTCATTACTCTCATAGAAGTGGGAATCTGCCAATCATAAAAAGGTTCTTCTCTTTTGCCTCTTAAGCAACAGCAATAAACTTGCTCATCAGATGCCAAATGTTCCTCATTCCCATCCCTGTGTCAAGCACTGCCTTCGCCTGATGTTCCTCTTTCTAACTAAAATGAAAGATTATGGAGCTGGAGAGGCGGCTCAGCAGTGAGTATTGGCAGCTCTTTCAGAGAGGACTGAGGTTCAACTCCCAACACCTGTATGGAGGCTCACAAACATCTGAAACTCCAGTTGCAGTGAATCTGACGCTCTCTTCTGGCCTCTGCAGGTACCTGCATGTGGTACACAGATATACATGTAGGCAAAACACCCAGATACATAAAATAACTCTTTTTTAAAAAAATTAAAAAAAAAAGCTTGTGAAGGGTGACAAATAGCCTGCCCAAGGTATTCCTAACCTCCTGGAATTAAATAAGACCACATCACGTGAAGGCACTGGCTGCCTGACATGGTGGAAGCAGAAAAGGAGCCAGGAATGCCTGAGCAACTAAGGACAAAGCAGTTCACTATCACCACCTTCTTCCTCTGCTCTCCTTGCTAACTCAGATTTCATTTCTCCTTTCACTCAGCTAACTACACTTAATACAGGCATACTTATTTACTCTAGTTTTTTGAGAGTTTTCTGGGAAAGAAAGCCTCATCGCTAGAGGTGCTGGGAACGAACCTGAGGCCTAATGCATGCTAGACATTCCTGTACGGCTGAGATACATCCCCAACCCTTTCACTCTTATTTTCAATCTCCCTTCCTTTCTTTCATTTGTCTACTCAATAGAATATCTCTAAAGAGAATTAAACCACAGGGTCTGTTCATTTATTTGCTTGTTTAAGAGAAATGGCCTGACTATGCTGCTCAGGGTAGCCTCAAACTCCTGTGCTCAAGCAGTTCTACCTTAGCCTCTGGAGTTCCTGGCACTACAGACTCACACCACCACATCCAGCTGTAGACTTCTCAATTTTTCTTTAAAATATTTGTTGCAATTTAATAACCACTCCATAATAACTTTAAATACCATTTCAAGAAATAAAATTATTACTGAATTGGAGGGTTCCTAAAAAAAAAAAAAATATTTGTTGCAGAATGGATGGTGGTGCACACCTTTAATCCCAACACTCAGGAGGCAAAAGCAGGTGGATCTCTGTGAGTTTAAGACCAGCATGGTCTACGTAGAGAATTCTAGGCCAGCCAGGGCTACGTAGCAAAACCCTGTCTCAAACAAACAAACAACAAAATACTTATTGCAGATCCCAGCAACTCCTCTCTCCTATTCCCAGGAATTTCCAGTTCTAAAACTTAAAAATGGTTATTCTCCATCAATACACCCAGCATTCCACTATCTGTCACTTGACAACCCACAGTCTCCTCATCTCACTTGACTATCTTCAACATCTCTAGCATCCCTTCTCCAGCCCTCCTACATACAATCCTATACAAGAGTCTAATGAGGATGCAAGTTACCTATAGACTGCCTCCCATTTAAAGTGCTCAACAGAGCTTAGTGCATTTGCAGAATTGCACCCCCATCACCAGTTTCAGAAAGTTTTGTTGACCCTGTCCCCGCCAAATAAACTCAAATGTCCATTCGAAGCAATTTCCCACTTCCTAATTTCCAGCTCACCAGTAACAATCTACTTTTCATTTTGTAGATTCACTTATTCTGGCCAGTTCATTAATTATATACTATGTAGTATCTTGTGACTACTTTCAATGTTATAAATGGTATCTTATGATTCTCATTTGTTACTAATGTACACATCTCACTTGCCCTCTAGGTTTAAGTTCACTGAAAGAGCACCTTCAATGCCCTTCATAAATCACTTGAAAAAAAACTATTGAAAATAAGTAAATAGCTGGGCAGTGGTGGCACACACCTTTAATCCCAGAACTTGGGAGGCAGAGGCAGGTGGATCTCTGTTAGCCAAGGCTAGCCTGGTCTATGAAGCAAGCTCCAGGACAGCCAGGGCTATTGCACAGAGAAATCATGTCTTGAAAAATGAAAAACAAACAAAAAATGGATAAATAGATTTCTTTCACTATAGTTCTTTTTTATTTTTTTAATCTCATTGCTATACTCCCTGCATATTAACATATTACTTTTAACTATGAACTTTTTTTCCATATAGAAAGTTTAAGATTAAGGAAACAAAGAGGGAGAAGAAATGATTTTAAAAGCAGAAGAATGGGGAAGTGTTGTGAAACCCATCTGCTAGACACAGCCATTGCAAACTCAAATTCATGGCTCACAGCAGACTTGAACACCAGTACAAGATGTGACGTGACTTGTGAACACTCCATCATAGATGGTGGAGAGGCTCCAAAGATGTACTTCTGAGGAGCCACTGGCATTTGATCATTGCTAGGGAAGGGAGAGTCATTGTCTTCAGTGGTGGAGCCTCTGTTAAGCTGCCCATGCTTCAGCAAACAGCACCCACTTATGCTCACAAAACAAAGCACATGGAAATGGAAGGGAGATTTGCTGAGAAGGAGATTAGCAGGAGTGGGAGGGGTGAGAGAGTAGTTGGGGTGAAAGTGAGTAAAATATAGTGTGAGTGAATTTGTGAGTGTGTGTGTGAAGCTGTCAGATAATTTTCAATTTTTTAGGTAAAACACTAATAGAATAGCTGGGCAATATAGTGTACACCAGAGGCAGGCAGACCTCTGAGTTCGAGGCCAGCCTGGTCTACAGACTGAGTTCCAGGACAGCCAGAGCTACACAGAGAAACCCTGTCTCCGAAAGAGAATGTTTCTTCTCCTCTTCAATAATTATATCTTCTTTTTGTTGCTGTTTTGTTTTAACAGTTATCTTAGGAGGCGGAGTATGTTGCAGTCACAGGAAAAACTGGAGGTGTCAGTTTTCTCTTTCCCAGGTGAATCTAGGGTATAGAACTTAGGCCATTGGGCCTGGCTGCCAATGCCCTAAGTCATCTAACTGCCTTTTTTATTTATTTGAATTCTCTTGTCTTAGGTTGATTCCTTCTTTGACTTACTAATTCACCACTGGACCTGATTTTACTTACCTTTCTCAGCCTGTACTCAAAGCAAGGGCAGACAAAAATCAGGGACTCCTATGAATTGAACTAGTTTGCTTATTTAAAGTATAACAGTGTTCATTCTTTCATCCTACAAATATTTATTAAGAATATGCTATGCATAACACATACCTGTGAAGGCAATGAGAACATAATATTAAACAAAATAAGCCAGGCCCTTGCTCCATGGATCTCTTGTTGTAATGACACAAAAATAAACAAGGCACACAATAAATAAAATAGTTATAAATTATGAATGGAAGGAATAAAACAGGTTATAATACTAGAGAATGTGTAAATGGAGCATCCCAGGCTCCCAGAGAACTTTTAAGTAGTATTCATCCTTCTCTCTCTCTCTCTCTCTCTCTCTCTCTCTCTCTCTCTCTCTCTCTTACACACACACACACACACACACACACACACACACACACACACGTTCCTACCCCAGGTTCACATGTTTTGAGCCTTGCTCCCCAGCTGGTGGTGCTATTTTCAAAGCTGTAGAAGCTATAGCAACTGGGCCTAGCAGAAGGAAGTAGATGACTTAGGTAGGTTCCCTGGGAGTAGATTATCCTGGGCTCCTTCCTGTCACCCACTCTGCTTCACAGCCATGGACTAGTAAGCAGCTTCTGTTATAATGCCTTCCCAACACAATGGACTGAAATCAGGGCACAAATAAACCTTTCTTCTCTGTCAGGTATTTTTTGACAGCAACAAAAAAAGTAACTAGTGAAATGCTTAGGTAATAAGAACTAGATTGCAAATCTATTTAACTCTAGGGCTAGGACCTAGCTCAGTGGTATGGTGCATGCCAAGCATGTATAAAGTTCTGAATTATATCCCCAGAACTGACATGGTTTAATCTAACTATAATACCACTAATGGCCATAATTTCACAAAGATTGATAACTTTTTAGATAATTAAACTTTGAAGTACAACTCTTTGATAAAAAGTGATCAGATAACCTCAGTCAGCTTAAAGACAACCTATACTTTCTGCTGACAAGCTTTAAGAATAACATTTGCTTTGATTTTTCTAAATACAGTAAAAATCCAATTGTCTTGCATTGAATCAGTAAAACTTTTATACTTTTGGATAAATTGGTTGTTTCAAAATACTTTATATCCTCTGTTTCTACAACATCTGATAAATACTTATCCTAGGCACAAATGTCCATATTTAACTTTTTATTTTTATTACATTTTTAGACAGGGCCTCTCTATGTAACCCAGGCTGGCCTGTGCCTCCTGCCCCAGCGGGTCTGACTCTGTTATGCTCACTGTCACTCCGTCCCCTACTCCAGCACTCTGCTTCTGGGTGTGGGATGTCCTAACTTTCAGTAGACTGAAACAGGCGTTTGTGAGCAAATGTATCTTTCCATAATAACATTAACCCTTTAAATAAGTAAACTACTTCAACTGAGATGGAGTCTTTCTCATTACGAGGCTCAGACTGGCCTGGAACTCACAGCTCTGCTGCCCCCAGGTCCTGAGTGCTGAGAGTAGAGGCCAACACCACCTGCCATGCCAGTCAAGGCTGGAGCTGAAGTTGTGGGCTTCTTTCCACTTTGGCCCAGTTCTTCCTCTTTTTCAGGATTACTTCAAAATGATACCAAATAAAATCCATCACCTAGAATTTCGTTCATACATCACAAACTAAGCAAGTAAACCTTTATTTTATTTAAAATAAATTAGCAATTCTTTCTAATTCTTTGTTTACCACTAAGAAAAGTGATACAGTTCATTTTAAGTGTAAAACTAAGTATACTTAGTTTCATGTCTGTGCGTCAAAGGAAAATAACAAACTTAATGAGGAATGTAAAAAAATAAAATAAAAAACAAGGAGAACCCATTAGTTTAAAGATACAAGGAGCAGCCAAAGATGACAAACATGACTGAAATTCAAAACATGCTGGATGAGGGAGTAGGCACCGAACACATAAGTCGGTGTTTTGAATTCTCTTTCTCTGTGGGTATAATTGTACCTTATTTTCTTATAATGATTTATTGAGGTAAATATTCTGTATGGTTTAACAGCTACAGCTTCAAAGTGTCAGGCACAAGCTCTCCTTTATTCATGAGGCAGCTGACTATTGGGATGTGAATTCACTTCTGTATTCTGGGACTTGGCAAAGTTTGTTTTAAGGTCCTTATAAAGAATTCATGTTGATGTAGTCTATTCAAATGTGAAAAACACTGTGCTGTAATGAGTGAAATAGAAAACCTTTACAGTAATTCTGCAGAAAAAAGTAAATAAATTGAAGTAAGACACACAGAATTACTTTCAGCAAAGTACAGAATGCCCCTGAGTTCGTCTCAAAATACTTTTTCAGGCTTAGGAGATGCCTACAAACCTGTAACTGGGTAGCAGCTAAACTGGGGATTGAATTTAAAATCAAGACAAAAAGAAAATGATCAGAATTAGAATAAACCTCAGTATTAGTCACCTGAAAGTCTTCTGGGCTGACTTTCAATATGCACAGGCTGCCACTCTGGGACCAGAGTCTATCCAAAGGCAACTAGTAAAGACAACCACATGACAGATAGAAACTTCATAGTTCTGAAAGGGGAAATAAGTAACTTACCAGATATGTCGGCTTTAAAAGTATCATGCCAATACAAGTTAGACACAGACACCTAAGGCGCAGAGAGACTTTAGTAACTCATCTCTCTGCTTATCGAAGCCAAGTCTTCATACAGGAAATCCATAACTTTGCCAGAAAATTGATACACCTTAAATATATAATCTCTGCACAAAGTGGACACTCAACCTTTATGCACAGTAGTTCCCTGGTGCATCAATACTCCTACCCACAGGCCATAGTAGCATTGTGATTCTAGGACCTTAGTTTGACTACTATCACCATATCCAGCAATTTACAAATGCATTTAATGCCAACTTCAGGGGATTTGCTACCTTCTTCTGGTCTCAGAGGTCACCTACACTCACATGTACATACTCACACAGAAACGTACACATACACAGTTAAAAACTACAAGTAAAATTTTTAAAAACGGTTGGGGACCAGCCTTGACAAAAATACCTCTCACTAGGGTAAGGGAATGAGGATTAGAAATATAGTAAAGAATATAAAGATGAGAATGAAAATAATAAAATGGAGAAATATATAGGATAATATTGGGAGGGAATTTCCCATGAGTACTAAAAATTTGCCCGCATTTAATTTCCAACTACTTAAAATATCCTTGATCCCAAAAGGTAGGCACTTGGTACAAATGATATATTTTTCTACTATAAAAATTATTTGAGGGCTGGAGAGATGGCTCAGAGGTTAAGAGCACTGACTGCTCTTCCAGAGGTCTTGAGTTCAATTCCCAGCAACCACATGGTGGCTCACAGCCATCTATAAAGAGATCTGGTGCCCTCTTCTGGCATGCAACAAACATGGAAGGAATGTTGTATACATAATAAATAAATAAATCTTTAAAAAATTATTTGAATACTGTGTGTGTATGTGTTTGTGTGTGTACCTATTATTTTGTAAGCTAACTTTAAAATTAACTTAAAATATAGTATTTAGTTCTGGCGTTTTTGTGTATTTTTTGTTGTGGTACTTACTAGGGACTCAATGTAGGATCCCGAGCATGCTAGGCAAATGTTCCATTGAGCTATACCCTCAACCCCAGCATTTTCTATCTTATAGCTTTTAACAAAACAGAATTTGCAGAAACAATTTAATATCTTTGACTGGTGGTTATGCACACTCAACTGATTCAGTTTCAAAGAGCATCACAAAGCTCGAACAGGAAGGAACTAGTATCAATCAGGTATTCCACATTTGTCAGAAAGTTCTGGTGGACAGCTCATTAATCCTCACAAGCATGTGTAGGAAGCAGTTATCCCTTCTTCTCAAGATGTGAAAGCCAGGATACAATAACTTAAAATGAAGAGTTGCCCGTTATACAACTAGTAAGCAGCAAAGAGTTAGAATTCAAACCAGATGCTGCCAAATCCAATGGCTGCATCTCTGCTATCTAGCAACTTATTAGCATTCAATGTCACCACAATCACTTGCTTCTTACTGATGACCTCTTTTGGGATCCCAAGACTAGACTCTCTTGGCTTATTCCATCCTCACCGATAGCCAGTCCCTTTCAGGGGCACTGATTTTGTGTCTTCTCTCTGACTTAAGTCCTAATGCTTCTTCCAGGCAGGCCAGGGCCTTCTGAGAAAGCTCTCCTTTCCTGTGTAACTTCATCTATTCTTTTGGCTTTAGTACACTCTTATTTAAAATACTCACTCCCTCGCCCCTAAAAATAGTGACATTTTGGAAACAATACAAAAATAAATATCCTATAAGATAAAGTGCTATTATCTGACTGAAGTCCTGATTTGCTGATTATCTATTCCATGTGTTCACATTACTTCAAGTTTGACTAATATCTTCTCTGTCTATTGTTCAAACCAGAAACTCAAGAGCCCATCCCATTGCTTCATTTCCATTATCCCCGGTATCCTTAAAGTAAACTTCTTGAGGAAATCATACTTCATCCTTATGTTTTCTTGATAGGCAGTTTAGCTCTCTAGAATGGAAACAAAATGTAAAATGTGTACACTTCTGAAAGAAAACAATAAACTAGCTGGTGTGGCATTGATGCTTGTCATTTCAGTACTCAAGAGGCTGAAGTACAGGACTGCCCAGAGTTTGAGACCAGGCTATGCCACAGAGAGGACAGTGGGGAGAGGGGAGGAAAAAGGAAGGAAAGGAGGGAAAAGAGAGGGAAGGATGGGAGAATGGAAGGAGTGAAGGAGAGAGGGAGTTGAAGAGTTGCTCTTGCAGAGGACCCAGATTTGATTCCCAGCACCAACATGACAGCACACAGCTATCTGTAACTAAAGTTTCAGGAGATCCACCTCTCAGTCAGTAGACAGCACACATACATGTAATGCTTAATACATATAAGCAAGTGAAACACTTACACACATAAAATTTTTTTTTGGTTTTTCAAGAATAAAGTAAAATTTTAAAAAGCAATAAAATATAAGTTCTTGTATTTTTAGCATTGCAATACTATGCTATTTCATCTATACTATAGTTCTAAGAAGTTTATGTAGGTTTTCTAAGTGAATAAGGAAGTTAATTGTATATAGTTGCTCTAGAAAAAAGTATTGCTTCCATGAACCTTTTTATTTGACTGATTTCCCAATTACCCCATGATTACTAAATTTCCAAGTTCCCTTTGTCAACTTTATTGCTTTCCCCATTAAAGGACTTATGGTTTTACATATGCCTTCATGGTTTACCTACCAGCACTTCCGCATGTTGTATCCCTTCATTTTCTTTGGGTATGTTTTCCCACCAGACACAGGTCTTGCTATTGCTCATTCCAATACACAGATTGCTTTGAAATATTCTGGGCTTCTATAGTCTTCAAAGCTCTAAGCTGAAAGTTGTCGTTCAGAATCTGTCATGGCAGCCTGTTAGAAAAGTTTCAAAACATTAAATTTAGTAGTAGAGTTCAGAGCACTTTCCTGCTTGTTCTAGAAATTTTCTAATAGTCCATTGTTAGAGTTCCCTTTGATGGAAAGCTGCTAAAGGCATGCTTAGCTGTAAGTCACAGCTAACTTGTACAGCATGGAGCGCTACCCAGTCTATCATGAGAAGCCCAAATGTCTGCTCTCTAATATCGTAACCGACACCTGCCTGTAACTTCTGGGTCTTGGAAGTGTGCCTGCCTCTGACTGAGATGTGCTGTAGTATTAAAATATATACAAGATTGCTGAAGAAAAGAGGATATTTCACTACCTATATTTATTATGATTACATGTGATTATGATTACTATATTACAAACTTCTACTGTTTTATGAATATTAGGTCTTCTAATACACATTAACATTAATTTTACCTATTTCTTTTTATTTTACTATTTTAAAAGATTTGTTTTTATGTATATGAATATGTATGTACTTTCCCTTTTCTCTCTTGCTTGCTCTGTATTTGTGTGTGTGTGTATGAGTGTGTGTGTGCGTGTGTGTGCACGCATACATATATGCAGTGCCACAGGAGATCAGAAGATGGCATCAGATCCCTGGCAGTGGAGTTACAGGTGATTGTGAGCTGCCCAACCTGGGTATTAGAAATTAAACCCAGGTCCTCTGCAAGGATACTATGCACTCTTAACTACTGAGCCATCTCCCCAGCCTCATCCTTTTATTTTTCATGGTTGTATCTACAGAAAAAATTTAATTACATATGACTCATATTTGTGAAATTATACAACTGTTTCCATAACATATGAGTTTTTAAAAATTAGCTTGTGGTGTTTTATTTTCCCGAAGAAACAGCTTATCATTAATATGTTGTTGTGGATTGTCTAAATGAAGCAAGTTCCTTGGTGAAACTTAGTCATTCAGAAAATTAGGAAGTGAAAGAGAGAAACGATTAGATAATAAACATTAATTATCTCTCTGCTCAAAGTGGAAGACACTATATATTCAAGAAAGTTCCAACAGTTTAAGGAATAAACGATTATTCTAAGCCAAGCAGTGGTGGTGCTTGCCTTTAATTCCAGGACTCAGGAGGCAGAGACAAGTTGATCTCTGTGGGTTCAAGGCCATCCTGATCTACAAAGTGAGTTCCAGGACTATTGCACAATGAAACCCTGTTTCAGAAAACAAAAACTATCTGTCAAAAAAGTTAATAATATAAAAACAATAGTTTATGATTTTGAAGTCTTACTTTTTTCTAATAATTCAGTTCTCTGAGAAAACAAAAATTAGCAACAAATCAGTTCCTTTACTATTTATCAAATTATATTTGTAAGGAATCCCAAAGATCTAGTTATCAAAAAGGAACACTACAACATTTTCAAAAGTGGGATGCTAGAGAGATGGCTCAGCAGTTAAGAGTATACACTGATCTTGCAGAGGACACAACTGCAATTTCCAAGCACCCTGATAAAGTAGCTCACAACCACCTGTAATTCCAGCTCCAGGGGATCTACTGACAACTGCATACCCACACATACATAAAAATACACATAATTAAAATGTATTTTAATATTAAAAATGGGTGGAGCTGGAGAGACGACTCAGTGGTTAAGAGTACTTACTGCTCTTCCAGAGGACCTGGGTTCAATTCCCAGCACCCACATGGCAGCTCACAACTGTCTGAAGATCCAGTTGCAGGGGATCTGACACCTTCACACCAATGCACATAAAATAAAATTAAATAAACCATAAAAAATATTTTTAAAAAATATTAAAAATGGGCATTATGAAGCTCATGTATTTATATATTCATTTCTTCTCCAAATGTTTTATATCGGAGGCCATTTTACTGTAACAGACATAAAGAATATGATTCAATTATACTACCTAAGAAAAAGAGAGTATAAAATGATTCCAATGCTTTGGAAAATCTATTAGGATTATTTTCTATTCCTAAACATAATCCCAGCACATATATGTAAAATATATAAAAGTCTTTATAGCCAGATAGTTAATAATAGTGAAAAACTGTAGACAACCCATCATACGCTGTATGGTTGTACTAGAATCATACAGAAAACTATGACTCAGAAACAAGATGAAGCAGATGCTATCATATATGAACAGTGATGGTCCTCATAAAAATCAGTCTTAAAGAAGACACTGGGTAAAAAATAATACATGCTATACTAGTTAAGTGAAACTCAAACAGTGAGAAAATTAATTTATGATCTTCACAGAAGGTAGCAACTGATAGAAAAGGCTTCAGGACACTGAAAATACTTTATTCCTTGAGCAAGGCAACAGCAAGATGGACATGTTTACTTGGTGGCAAAGGAACATCTGAGACTTATGCATATCTTTGTATGCTACTATAAAAAAACTTATTCACAAAATACAAATCCATGATTATACTTAAATGTGTGTGTGTGTGTGTGTGTGTGTTGTACCTTTAAGTGTAGATGCCTAAGGAGACCAGAGAGGGCATTGGATCTCCTTGAACCAGAATTACAAGCAGTTGACAATCATAGACATGAACCAAAGAATTGAACTCAGGCCCTCTGGAAGAGCAAGCAAGTGCTCCTAATCATTGAGCCATCTCTCCAGCCCTTGGTTTCTGTTATGTTTTTGTCCTTTTTTTTTTTTCTTCTTTGGTTTTTTGAGACATGGTTTCTCAGTGTGGTCTGAGCTGTCCTCAAACTCACTCTGTAGACCAGACTGGCCTAGAATTCAGAGACCTACTTGTCTTTGGCTCTGGAGTGCTGAGATTAAAGGATTATACCACCATGCCTGGCTTGTTTTTGTATTTATTTTTGCTTGTTTGTTTTTTATGTAGTGGATACTGAACCCAGGACTTTGAACATTCTGAGAAAGGACCTACCACTGAACTTTATCTCTGCCTCAGTGACCAGTTCTTCTATCAGTGTTAAAAAAAAAAAATGAGTAGTGGCTTAGCGTGAAGAGAACTGACTGCTCTTCCAGAGGACCCAGGTTCAGTTCTCCGTGCCTACATGGTGTTTCACACTTTCTAATTCACAAATGTGGTACATGGGAACGTATGCAGGCAAAAATCAATGCACATAAAATAAATAAAATTTTTTAAAAAGAATGAATAAATCACAAAACGAGGGAGGAAAGTCATAGTCTTTTTGTAAAGAACTTTACAAGAACAAGTATTTCAGGCCCTTTGATCAGTTTCTAAAACCTTGTTATAAAGACAGGCACAGAGCATTGTTCTTTAACCAAACACGGCATCAATAAAGAGCGTCAATATATAGCATTGATTTTTGCACTTCTTTAAAAACAAACTTAGGAGCAGAGAACCAAGAGGTGCTGGTTCCTGCTAGAAATGCTCCTTTCGAGCCACTAGCAACTGACAGCTTTCTGCCAAAGACACAATCACCTCTTTTTCCCTCGCTTCCAAATACAGCAACTCTTCTTCTTTTGTTTTTTCCCCCATTTATTATAGTTCAGAAACTTAAAATAGGCCATGAGCAACATCTTTTATGCAT
Source organism: Alexandromys fortis (assembly GCF_014885135.2). Classification (NCBI taxonomy): domain Eukaryota; kingdom Metazoa; phylum Chordata; class Mammalia; order Rodentia; family Cricetidae; genus Alexandromys; species Alexandromys fortis. Next base: position 9,531,447 of record NW_026067926.1, on the reverse strand, counting down.
GTTTTTTTTTTTTCAGTTTAATTTCCTTCCAAGTGTTTTTGTTTGGGGCTGGGGTGGGGGGGGGGATGAAACAGAGTTCTAAGAAAGCTTTTATAACAGGTTCAAAAGTATAAAAGCCATTTCAAGCTCCAGACATTTGTAGCCTTTATTTCCTTAGTCCCTGAAAGGGCTTTGTAAATGTTAACAGCCCGGAGAGGGCTGCTCTCCTACACTGACATCCCCGGCTTTATTTCCTTTGTAGTCTTGAGTTCTTCCCTACCCTCAACACCCAAATAACCTCTATGCCAGCCTTTAAAACAAAACAGAACAACAACTTAAAAGCAACAACAACAATAATGAAAAAGGATTCCATTCACCATTATAAACATGCAGAGGTAATTTCTAAGAGCCCATATGTGTGTTTCCCATAAATCATAAAACTAAGATATTCTAATTCTATACTTGGGGATTTAGTATGTCAGCTTAACATACTTCATTTAGAACTGGAAAGTTACTTCAGCTAAATGCTGTTGGTCTTTTCTCAGAAGTGCTGAGACACAATTATCAGCATCAAAACATCTCATCTCTATACTCTTGAGCTTCATATAGGATGCCAGTGAATATGTGATGTGTCAGCCTAGTTTACAAGAGAATGACTTATGAATAAAATATCAAGTCTGAAAGATCGAGATTATAAGTGCATTTATTGACTTATTACTTTGAGACACAGCCTTGCTAGAGAGCCCAGACTAGCCTCCAACTCATTATCCTCCTGCCTCAGCCTCCTGAGTGCTTGGGTTAAAGGCATATACCACCACACTTGAATCATAATAATAAAAATATTATTTTTAAAATATTTTAACTTATTTTCAAAGCATGTTTACTATTTGTGACAAGGGAAAATAATACTTGTTTTAAAGTACTTGTTCACCCACACACGCATGAACACACAGTACTGTACTGTTTTATTATTTTTCAGGACATCATGAGATGTCTTGAGTCTTGAGGGTTAGTAAAATTTTTAATAACAAGGGCAATAGAATATCTATGATAGAAGAGCAGAGGGGAGGGGCTGGAGAGCTGGATCAGCAATTAGGAGCACATACTGCTTTGCAGAGAACCCAAGTTTGGTTCCCAGCACCCAGAGGCATCAACCACCTCTGGCCTCAGAAGTAACCATCACGCATATGCAAATCCACACAAACAGACACACCCAGAAATGCATAATGAAAAAGTAAAATAAATGTTTAAGACTTGTTTCTTTTAAAAAAAAACAGAAAAAATCTACTAGGGAGAGGAAAGGGACCCGTTGGAGTGGGTAGAGGAACAAGAATGGTAGCGTGGGAAGAAGATCAACAAAAACAGTGTATACAAAAATCCCACAATGAAATTCATTATTATATGTACTGATTTTGATTTCCTTGTTTTTGTTTTGTTCTGTTTGGTTTTTTAAGACAGGGTCTCACTACATAGCTCAGGTAGTTCAGGCTATTCTGGAACTCACTATGTAGACCAGGCTGGCCTCAAACTGAGAGATCCTTCTATCTCCGCCTTTCAGGTGCTGGGATTAAAGGTGTGTGCCACTATGTCCAGTGTGTGTGTTGATTTTTTAAAAAACTAAAAAGAAATGAAACATATCCGTGACCCCCTGCCTCGTTAACTTTATAGGATTAGGAAGAAGATGAGGCTGGAGAGATGGCTCATCTGCTAAGAGTCCATGCTGCTCTTGCAGAGGACCCAAGTTCAATTCCTAATACCTGCAACAGGCAGCTCAGAATCAACTGTAACTCCAGCTCTAAGGGATTCTCATTCCTTTGGCCTCTTCCAGCAACTGTATTCACATGTACATACCCCAATATACACATGCATAGCTCATTAAAAATAATAATAATAAATTCTTTTAAAATTTAGAGGCACAATGGCCATCAGTAATTGAAAGAGAAATAGTGGGGGATGGTGGAATAGCTGGAATATTTTTCTGAGAATTTCATTTTAAAATTGCACTTGAATCAGGCATGGTGGTAGACTCCTGTAATCCGACACTTTATAAACCCGAAACAAGAGGATTAAGAGTTTGAGACCAACCTGAGCTCCAGCCCATGTCTCAAAACATATAAATTATAAATTTTAAAAATTGAACTTGACTTTAAAAAAAAAAAGGCTACAATACCTGAGCCTGGGGGCGGGGATCTAACAGAGTGTATAAACATTTCCCAAAAGAAGACACACAGGCAAGAGATAGATGAGAAAATGCTCATCACTGCTAACCATTAGAGAACAAACAAAATCACAGTGTGATTGCCTCAATCCAGAAAGAACTAGTATCGATATAAATATTGTGAGTGAGAAGGCCGAGAAAAGATGAAGTTCACACACTACTAATGGCTGGATGTTGGGACAGCCATTATAGAAAACAGCACGGAGGTTTCTCAGAAAATTAAAAATAGAACTATCATATGGTGCACAGCAATCATCCAACTGGTATGTATACAAAGGAGATGAAGGCAGTATGTTGAAGAGACATCTGTGCTCCCATTTTTACCACAGCATTATTTATATAATAGCCAAGAAATGGAAGCAAGCTAAGCATCAATCAATGGATGAATAGATGACACAGTATATATACACAACAGCACCATTCAGCCTTACAAAGGAACGGGATCCTGTCATGCGTGCCATTATGCATGGAACTGGAGAGCACTGAGTGAAATCAACGAGAAACAGAAAGACAAGTCCTGACTGATTTATTCATGCATAGGTTATTTAAAAGTTGACCTCATGGAAGATGAGTGTGTTTGACAGAGAAAGAACTGAGAAAAGAGAAGAATGGAGACAGGCTGGGGAAGAGATACTAAGCTCAAGTCTTGTAAGTATGAGAAGTTCTGGTGTATAGTAGGATGGTTAGTGATGATGATAATGTAGCTAATGCGCTGTATTTCTTTAAGAACTAAAATGTTTGTAATGCTAACACTTGGGAGGCTAAGATAGGAAACTCGTGAGTTCAAGAACACACTGGGTTACACAGAATTTCAGGCCCACATGGGCTAGTAAAATCTTGTTTCCAAACATCAACAAAAGATAAAAAGATAGGAGGAAAGATTATGAATGTTTTCATTATTTAAAATGTATCTGAATACCTAGATATTTGTAAATAAAAGTGAGCACTCGCTTAGAATAAAATAACCCTTACAGGTTCAGTTCCTAGACATTCAGCACTCCCATGACTGTAATTCAGTAATCATTTTTGCTCATTTCTTTTTTTTTTGGCAAATAGTTCTGATAGATTTGACAAATCGATAAACTGAAACTTAAACTGTTACAAACAAAATCTAAATTCCTTGAATGCAGAAAATATGTCCCTTATGTACTCACTGAGAGTGTTTGGTAAAATCTCCATATCACTCAAGACACTCAAGATTATCAGAGACTATCTGAGACAGTACAAACTTAAGACATCCACTAACCACCACTCTGGGCTATTGTGCTTGAAAACATAAACAAAAAATGAAACTGAACTGGTCTCAGTGCTAAAGTGTTTCATAGCGCCCGCCATTGGAGCCTGAGTCTCTTCTCGTTAACAAGGAAGAACACTGCCGAGTCTCTGCGTCAAACGTTTCTACTGCTACACAAGTTCATCTTCCCATCTAGCTTTCTGAATGTGAACTGAGTCAAATCTGTTTTAATGATACAGTCTTTATGCTATTCTGAGGTTTGTTTGTGACGATGTTTTATAAGTTGAAGACATGGTCATCCAGATGTGCCACAAATCTGGTGAATAAAAGGCATGTTGGCAACTCATTAAAATTTTCTGGACTTCTATCTACTAGTAAAGTTAAAGTCTTTAGTAGCTACTAACCTTACTAATAATCTTTTTTAATCCTAGAATTACTTAGCTGTCTTTAAGTAGCTATTGAGCCATCTTATTTTGTCAGTAACATGGCTAAGTGTTCTAAATTGTGTCTATTTCAATTTGTCAAATCTATTTGCAATAAATTATAATGATCTACTTTGTAACTTAAATTCCATTATAATTGCATTTATAAAAACTAAGTGGGTTTATGAAGTTATTAAGCAAAATATTTTAATTCTAGTGACTAAGAAACCACTTCTAAAAATGTTTTTCCTCCTCATAGGTTTATTCCTTTATTGGGGTTTATTTTAACATAGAAATAACAGGCTAATCTGTGTTTTGCTTTTATGCTTATTATATATAGCTTCAAATATATTTCTATATAATTTACTTAAAAGCTATTATGCTTCAAAAATAAAGGAACAGAATCTGGGTCTATGACTGCAAAACTTAAGAAACTGTCTTTCAGTGTGCACAGTTCTAAGTTTTGGTTTTGGTTGAGGGGAGGGTTGTTGTTTTGTTTATTTAGTTTTTTTTGAGAGGAGGTCAAACCTAGACAGACCTGTCCAACAAACTATGTAGGAGGGGACGATCTTGAACTTCTCATCTTCCTTCACCACCTCCCTATACTATGTTCACAGGCATGGCATGCCTCACTCGGGGCAAGATTCTATCACTGGTTCAGCTTTATCTAAAATGTAGGGAAGTAGTACTTGTCCACAAGCGGTGAAACTAGGAGAACTACTGAGAACTGAAGCTGACAGCAAAGTTTGTTTCACACACCACTCAGTATGGAGGTTGATACTAAACATTTGTTTTACTTCAAAAATCATCGTTTTGCCAGGCAGTGGTGGCGCATGCCTTCAACCCCAGCACTCAGGAGGCAGGTGCAGGTGGATCTCTGTGTGTAGGCCAGCATGGTCTACAGAGCAAGTTTCAGGACAGGCTCCAAAGCTACATAGAGAAACCCTGTCTGGAAAATCCAAAACAAAACAAAATTTCGTTTGTTTTTGTAAACCAAGGTCAGAAAACACGCAGAAGTTCATTTTTAATATCTGAACACTTGAACTACAAGGTTTTAGCTTAATCATTGCTGGGGCTGGGAAGACAGAAGGGAAACGGGGAGCGGGAAATGGAGCCGGGCTTGCAAATGGGAAGAACAGTGAAGTATCTTTCCTCAGGGTTGGTGTCTTGGAACTAGACTGAGGTGACAGTTGAAGTGTGAACGCTCCTAAATGTCACTGTATTGTAACTTCAAAGGGGTTTGTTTTAAGTGCAATTCATCACCACCACCACCCGCAAGGATTATCTGGCAGAGGCAGATTTAGTCGGTAAAGTCTAAATATGCTATACAGGACAAACGGGTCACACCCCCATGGAAAGCGGTCCACAGTTCCTCCCGTGGACCTGTTTCAAAAACAAGCCAATTAACCAGCCATCAGCATTATACTGAACTCATTTCGGTGAATACTAGAAAATTGCGAGAAACTAATCAGAATTGTCTAGACATCCCTAGCGAGCAATAGAGATCACGCTTCAGGGTGGGGAAAGAAACCATTTTTTAAAAGGTTTTTGTCTTGGGCCGAGGAACTCGTATTCAATACGTGTCAAACATTAAATTTAAAGCTATGTGTTTAACTGTGATGAATGTGTTTGCCAACAGGGCAGAATCTCACAGAAAAATGAGCGAAAACCCACTCTTGGCCTCTCTGTGGCAACGAAGTTTTTCACCAAAGACCACCGTCATACCCATCCGCGGGAAAGCTCCCTCTACACGCCGCCGAAGAAAGCGTCGCCTCTGAGGGCACTCCCGCCACGCCGCGCGAGGGGTATCGCTAGGCCTCCTGGGAATTGTAGTTTAATTCATTGAAGACGGCATAGTCAGGCCAGTAAAAAGCGAGTCCGAAAAACTACAACTCCCGGAGTGCTCCGGGGCGGCGAGCGGCCGCAGCAGTGACGACTGTGGCGGAGAAGGCCCGGAGGGGCTCTGCGTTCTGGAGTGGCGCTGCTTGGGCCGGTGGCTGAGTGAGGGCAACTGGTGTCGTAATTGAGGAGAGCTGCGAGTGTGTTCGGCATATCCCGGTCGGGATCCCAGCCACGATGAGTGCTGCCCGGGAGTCTCACCCACACGGGGTGAAGCGTTCAGCCTCCCCCGACGACGATGTAAATAACAATGGATGAGGGATGAGGCCTACTAAAGGCTGGGGTAGGCCGGGAAGGGTGGATGGAGTAGGAAGCGCCCGAGGTGACTGGAGGGGAGGGGGGCGCAAGTGAGAGGGGTGTCTCCTTTTTCTTACTAAAATCTGAGGGTTTGAAGAGTCCCGGAGCTGAGAGATCCAAGGACCAGCGTGGGGGGTGGGGGCGGCGAGAGGAGATGTTGAGGAAGGAAACCCTGAGAAGGCTCGAAAGGAAAAGAGCTTTTTCGTTTCCAGATAAATTCAGATGTCTCTGCGTTTGGGGGGGGGGGGGGGGGGGGGGGGGGCACGGCTGCTGAAGTTCCTTTCTTAGGCATTTCAGGATAGATATGTCATACCCGTTTTAGGTTTCAAATGCTCCTCTGACAATGGCTAAATAGTCGATCACATTTGGACAAATTTTCCGGCCTGAATAATTTTTTTCTTTTTGCAGTATACTGGTAATTGCTACCCTTATCTGCACCAGTCATAATAAACAGAGACCAGTATTGAGCCGAAGATTGTGATAGACAATTTGGTAGTGGAATAATGGCGAGGCTAGAAGCATTGAGACCCAGAAATCCCATTTTTGATGTCAGATACTTTTCCTCTCATGCCTTGAGCTTATAAGTTTAAATACTAAACTGTCCCTTATAACCTGTTAAATACTGGCTGCAGTGCCAGATTCTGGGGATTGAAAGATTAATAAATATGATGCTTATGTTATATTTGTCTTAGCTTTAGCATAGTGTCATGGAAACTTGTACACTTAAAACTAGGTCCTCCTATAATGAAATGCTTGGGAACATTGATGGGGAAAATAGTGGGAAAAGAACATGAGGAAGTCATCTTTGAGATAGGTTAAAGCTGGTCTCCTTTAACTTATTAATACACTGTCAGCTTCAGGATCACAATTTTTAGTGCAGTTTGGTGTCTTTCCTGCGTCCCTTTGTGAGCCATAAAAGGTTCCCTGGATTGTGTTAATGAGAGACTACCAAGAGCCACCCTTTGATTGGAAAATGAGGTGAGGACCAGAATAGTAAGAGCATTTAAATAAATTTTAACCCTGTGAGGAAGATTAGTAATCAATATAAAATGGGGGGAATTACTGGTTCTACTAAATCTACTGAGATTTAGTCAAGCCCACTGCCCCCCCCCTCTGGAATTTAGATCTTACATTGTTAATACAATCCTCCTGCATTTGTTAGAAATTTGTCTAGGTTTTTAGTGATCTAGACTTTAAAATAGATCTAAAAGAGCTGTTACATTGTTTTTTCTCCTGATACTAACTGGATTGCTGGGATGTCACATGCCTGCTTTGATAGACTCAGAAATAAAACAACTTTTAGCTGTATTGAAAATATAGTTGACATTAAAAATTTAATAGAAGGCCTTTGATGAAATCAATTTAAAGTAGATGAGTGCTGATAGATATCCAATCCTATAAGTATTGCCTTTAAAGGTGAGTTTAGTTACATTTCAAGATTGGAACCTGGCACTTTGCCTCTACTGTCATAAAAATGATTGTGTTGTTACGTTGTAACTTGGCCCTTAGCGGTGGTTTTCATATTTCAGTTTCCTTTGTGTGTGTTTATTATTTCTACTATTAATTGGATTTTTTTAATCTCATCTATATTTTCAAAATACACCTGGAAATTCTAGAAAATTAACTAGCAGTAATGTATTACTGTCCACTGCATGTAACAGATTTGAGTTTTTGATTCAATAACTTCACATATAATTGAGGGCAACCAAGCACTTTTAAAAGATACTGGAAGTCGATATCACAGAATACAGTGCTAGGAAAAGGATGGCATAGACGTAAGCTCAGGTAAATGGTCAGTGGGATATGTATATGAAGAGCAAACTTGATTGCAGTCTACGGTAAGAGTAATGAAGAGTTTATTGGGGTGTCATTTGGTTTGCTTGAAAGCTGTTTTATCAGAGTGGGAGGTAAAGAATCACAAGTAGTTGTCAGGCAGTGTGTTTGGGAATACAGCGTTTATGAAATGTGCTTGCTGTTCTTGGAAAGGAAGAACAAAAAAAAAAGCTTTAGAAACAATTGAGATTAGAGATTATAGAAGGAAGATAGGATAAGTTAGGTAAAAACCTTGTCAAGATGTTGGCTTCTATGTGCTTGTGGATATATGTGTGCAAGCTTTAACCCTGTGGCTTGAAGATAAGAATGCTGGCTAATTTGGTCCCATACGGTATGCTGGGAAATAGGCAGAAGTTGTGGCCAGGGCCCGGGGTCAGCTCACTTGGCGCCTTGGTGTCCTTTATTATCTGTCTGTTGGTTCGCTTTTTGAACTGCTCTGAGAAGCTCTAGAGGGAATGGAAGTGGAAGTTAAAGAACATTGCAGGTTGAGTACCCCTAAGGCTGAGGGCCAGTGTGATTCGAGTTTCAGAATTTGTTGATTTGGGAATATTTCCATATTCATAAGCTATCTTAAGGATAAAGTCTGAGTATAGATAGTTGATTCACCTGTTTCATGCACACATAAACATAGTAGTTTGAGTGCACCTACCCTGACTGTGAGTTACCTTGTGAGGCCAGATGAATACTTTGTCTCATGTTGGCATTCAGAAGAACTTTAGAGTCAGAAATTTTTAGATTAGATTCTTAACATGTATGCTTTTAGTGTTTTATTGAGACTGTTTTTTGGTGGTGGTGATTTGGTTTTTGGTTCTCGGAATTAAACCCAGGATTCAAACCTTCTAAGCAAGTGTTCTGCCACTGAGCTATGCCCCCAGCCCTTGGGGTTTTGACTAAAGGCTACTATATAGCTGAGGCTGGTATGAAGTTTTCTGTGTAGCACCAAGATAATTAGACTTAAGACAATGCTGCCTTCGTCTCATGATTATAGGCATCCACCACCATAAAATAGACTTTTGAAAAGTCTTGGTAAATAAGGAATTAAAACTAAATTAAATGTCAGTATTGGCTCATAGAGCAAGTGGTTTAGTGAGAATAAGAATTGGGGCAGTTCAGAGAAACCCTGTCTCAAAAAAAGAAAAAGAAAAAAAAAAGAATTGGGGCAGTTTTGGTACTTTATTATCATATTGAGCTAGAAATATTTAAGACTAATTGACCTATAAAAAGACCTCTGTGTCATATAAAAAGGAATAGAGATTTATAAATTAGACAGCCAGAATTATGAGAACATATAATCCCCTCCACCAAATATAATTTAGAACAAGTGGGTCTGGTATGGTGCAAAAGCTTTAACTCTCATATGCTGAGGAGGAGTTTATATTTATATATATTTTTTTAAAAAGCCTATATTTATATTTTAAATAAAAATTTACTTAGAATTTCAAAAATTCTTTATGTGTATAATTTTCAGAGAAATACAGGGGGAATATTAATGACTACTAGGAACTTTAATATAAATTTAACAATAACAAATTCAAACTTTTACTCTGTAGGTTTCTGATTTTATCAGTTATAAACCTAGAGAGTAAGTATCTTGTTTATACCATTGGCACCATGTATGAACAAGAACATACAGTTAAAGATTGCTTAGCTACTTCTATTAAGTTTCAGCTTTATCATTACCCATACTTGGATTTTCATAGTCAAAATGTAATACTTGGAATCTTTGAAAACTGAGTACTTACCATTTTGTGTTGGAGGTTTTCACCTTTGCTCCATAATTGTAAAACATTTTCATTTTCTTATTATAAATTTAGTTAGAATGATCAATCCAATGAATGTCTTCATTTCTATATCATCTTTTTCTTTTAGTCACCTTTGTATGCACACCTGCCTTCAGCCTTTGCCCATTACAAATCAAGTAAATGTTGCACACATACAATAAAAGATGAAGTAAAAGTCAAGCATCCTTTTAGAAAAATGAGATGGCCCAGCTCTTCTTGCAAAATGAAACTCTTACTGCAAAACGGAGCCCTTCCTGTTGAGTGGCTTTCAGGATGAGGGTACCATATTCTCTTATTCTTGCTTTTGTCTCACATTGATTCGTTGGTTGGAAAAGTACTTTATAATACAAAGAATCAGTCTGAGTTATTTGCACGTAACTTCATTATTTTTAGCCCATAATTCCATACTACATGCTATTTTGCATTGTTTTTACTGTTTATTGGTTTTTTGTATGGGAGTGCATTTTGCCTGCATATGTGTCTGCCCCACATGTGTGCCTGGTGCCCATCCAGGCTAGAGGAGGGCATGTGGATTTACTGAAACAGGAGTTAACAGACAGTTGTGAACTGCCTCGTGAGTGCTGGGAATCCCATAAGAGTATCCATGGTTCTTAACCACTGAGTCAACTCTCCAGCCTTCTTCTCTTAAAGTCTTGATTCTGAAATGCCTTCAGTCAGTTTTTTTTGGGGGGGCGGGGGTAGAAAATTAACTCTGCACAACAGATCCATGATAACTTGACATTTTGACACAATATATTGCCAACAGTTTTTCACAGTTTCCTTTTAGTCATATTTAGTATGGCTGAAGTGATTGGTAGAGTATAATGAAATCTTACATTTGTTTCAAAATGTATAGAAAAATATAGTTAATAGGAGTCTATAGTACTTAAACTGACAAAACAATCCAGTGAACCTGTTGTTGTTTGAAAGATGCAATGTTTTGGGTTTCTTGTTTTGTTTTGTTTTTTGTCTTTTTGTCTGCTTTTTATTTTTTCGAGAAGGGTTTCTCTGTGTAGCCCTGGCTGTCCTAGAGCTCAAGCTATAGACCAGGCTGGCCTTGAACTCAGTTATCTGCCTGCTTTTGTCTCCCAAGTGCTGGGAGTATTTTACTCTTTTTAAAAGTAAATTTTAGCCGGGCGATGGTAGCGCACGCCTGTAATCCCAGCACTCGGGAGGCAGAGTCAGGCGGATCTCTGTGAGTTCGAGACCAGCCTGGTCTACAGAGCTAGTTCCAGGACAGGCTCCAAAGCCACAGAAAAACCAAAAAAAAAAAAAAAAAAAAAAAAGTAAATTTTCTTCTTGTTTTTTGGAGGGTCTGTAAGAAAGAATGAAAATTATAATATTTTAGTTCCAGTAAATAATTGTAATTTCTCCTCCCTCCCCCCAGAAAAAAAACTGAAAGATTATGATAACATGCTGTCTCTTAAATATCAGCAAAGTAGTTTTTTTATTATATTCTATTTGTGTGCATGTACATGCACACTCAGCATCATTCCATGCCATACATGTGAAGGTCAAAGGACAACTTGTGGGAGGCAGTTTCCTCCCTCCACCTTGTGAATCCCATTGAACAAGCCTAGGTTGTCAGGCGTGGCTGCAAACACCTTTTCCCATCGTGACATCTCACTGGCCCAAACCCAGAATTTTTAAAGCCCTGGTTACCAATCCTGGCAGCCTTCTGGTACTAGGTGCTCTAGTCCCCTTCAGGGCTTGATCTAGGGCAGTGGGTATCAAAGGGCATCATAGTGGGTGTTACAGATTTGCATCCTGGAGCCCAGGACCCAAAGACTTTGAAACAGGAGTGTGTGCACAGTAATATATGAGCATGCCGTTTAATCCTGGCCTCTGCAGGCTCTAATGACAGAGCTGTGGTAGTAACAAAAGTAAAGGGCTCTGCCATGAGGGGAGAATTCCCATGTGACATTGGTTAACTTCCTGAGAACCACGAGTCCCAGTTAGTTAAAACTGACAGAAGAAAAGTTGGAGTCACAGACGGACTTTAAATATTTTAATATTTGTAAATGCAAAAACAAAACACAAGATAATCTTTTGCAGCTTGGATCTAGCAATTGGGAAGCAGCGGACTTGGGCAATGAAGAGAGAAAACAAAAGTTCTTGAGACTTATGGGTGCAGGAAAGGTAAGCATTATATGTTTATGTTTTTATCTTTTTAAAAATAATGCTGTGTTTGTTCGGGTTAAGTGAGGAGGAAGGGGCACTTCAGGTTACGTTTTCTTCTTGGTTTATTTTTGGCTTTGGGAAATAAACCTAGCCTAACCAAACACTTTGAGTTTATACTATTTCTGAACTAGTTCTGGACTTTTCTGCATCTTTGGCTGTGTGGAGAAAATTGGATTTGTGTAGACTCAACTAATTGCCTGGTATCTGATGGTTTTCATAGAGGGCATTTGTTTTGTTTTGTTTGTTTGTTTGTTTGTTTTGGTTTTTCAAGACAGTTTGTGTGTGTAACAGCCCTGACTGTCCTGGAACTCACATTGTGGACTAGGCTGGTCTCAGAACTCAACCTGCCTCTGCCTCTGCCTCTGCCTCTGCCTCTGCCTCTGCCTCTGCCTCTGCCTCTGCCTCTGCCTCTGCCTCTGCCTCTGCCTCTGCCTCTCTGCCTCTGCCTCTCTGCCTCTGCCTCTCTGCCTCTGCCTCTCTGCCTCTGCCTCTCTGCCTCTGCCTCTCTGCCTCTGCCTCTCTGCCTCTGCCTCTCTGCCTCTGCCTCTCTGCCTCTGCCTCTCTGCCTCTGCCTCTCTGCCTCTGCCTCTCTGCCTCTGCCTCTGCCTCTGCCTCTGCCTCTGCCTCTGCCTCTGCCTGCTGAGGACTGAGATTAAAGACGTGTGTCACCACCACCCAGACATAGAAGACATTTCTAAACATGTTATATTGTAGAAACCTTTGCCCATAAAGTAACAGCCAAGGGAATATCCCTTATCAGAGGCCTAATTTTGGAAATGTTCTATGTATTTCGTAGTACATCCCAGTTTTATTGAAGGTGTGGTCACAGGTGCTAAGAAAGGACTCTCTGAAAAACGTTTCTTTTCCTAGCCGTCTTGTTTTACAAACTACATTTGAAAGCATTAGGAGAGCATTTTCTTCTTCTCAGCCCTCAAGGTAAAACCCCACCCTTTGTTTTTGTTGCACAGGGGAGCCCTAGTGCATTCCACTGCCTAGTGCAGTTACTGGTTGCCTGTCACGTGCTAGCACCACTCTGGGTTCTGGGTGTCACAGATGGTTGTGTGCTGAGAGCTATTGTGCATTTGAAGAAACTGAAACCAATACAGAATCCTGACTGTGAGAGAGCTTATAGTCGTGGCCATTTCCTCTGGCTTTGCTGTGCAGTAAAGCTTCCCAGAAATTACTCAATTTGCAGGCTGTGTTCCCCAGATCCCAGCAGATGCTTCCGAGTGGAGAGTGATTGAGGAAGTCAAACCCTCACAGAGCCTCCAGGGCACATTTGTGTAGTGAATCCATAATTCTTGGTATGATTTTCAGATTTTCATAGTACACATTCTCTCTTGACTTCTATATATAAAATTTGTTGAAAGGTATATAAAGTAATAATTTAGGGTACATGTTCAACTACTAGAATGAAAACTTTGAAAGTAGTAAAAAATATCCTAACTGAATCTGTAAAATTTGGTGATGGGTTCTCTGGGGAAATGGCGCTCACACATAGGGTGTGTCCTTAGGTGGAAACCCAGGCAGGCACACAGGTGTGCACATGTGCTTTCAGCAGTGCTCTGGAGTCTCATGCACTCTTCCCCGTCATGGGTCCTATAAAGACTGGACTGAACTAACAAAATGAAACTAGTTATGTAGTTATTTTGAATCAAATTATGTTTTGTATTAAATTGTTTTAAGGTCTGTTTTTGACAGGTTGAGGTTGAGAGTTTATTGTTATTTGATTAACTAGTTAATTGTAATGTATTGTAAAGAATAATGGGCATTTCCATTTTCCATTACTTGGTACATTATAAGTCTATTATTTTGCTTTGAATTTACATAAATAATTTGCTTTCTTTTTAAGATATTCTTGAGACCTCACAAATAGATGATATAAAGGTTTTAATGAAAATCAGTAGACCTAGGCTTGATGATGGCACACACTTTTAATCCCAGCACTCAGGAGGCAGACAGAGTTATGGGCCAGCCTGGTGTACAGAACAGAGCAAGTTCCAAGATAGTACACAGAGAAATGAGTGGGAGTGGTGGGGCACTCCGCAGCAAAGAGCACGCTTGGGCTGGCTTAATTTTCTTGTTATCTATCTCATTTAAAATTCTAGTCTGGGCTGGGCATGGTGGTGGTGCTTGCCTTTAACCCTAGCACTTGGGAGGCAGAAACAAGCAGATCTCTGGTCTACATAGTGAGACCTTTCTCAAAAAATCCAACCTGCTCTAGCCTTTGAGTTTTCTGTTCCCTTAGTCCCTATTTTATTTTGATGATATTACCTTCTAGCAGGAAATGATTTACTTACTGACTACGTTTGTGTACCTCTTTCTAATTCTTCCCCTGGCTAGGGTGTAATTCCATAAAGATGGAGATCTTGATTTATGTCTTGATCTTCATAATGTTCCAGAAGCCTGAGATAGTTTTTACTACATAGTAGTGGACATCCAATAATTACATTGAATGAGCAATTTCAATTTTAATACATTTTTTTTACCTTCTTACAGAAAGAACACACTGGTCGTCTTGTTATAGGAGATCACAAATCAACATCTCACTTCCGAACAGGTAAGAAAGTAAAACATTAAAATAGAGACGCTAAGTCTGTATTGTTTTATGCTTCTCTATGCATAGTTCTGTTAATTAAAGCATTCTAAGGGAGACTGGAAATACATCCTTTTGGTATAAACAATTGCTGGGCATGTACAAGGCCCTGACTGCCCTGCACCAGAAAAGAAAAATGGAGGGAACTGTTTTTTTTTTTTTATAAAAACTGTGAATAAATTTGATTTTAAATGTGTCTGTTGGAAATTAAACCATAGTCTTGGTTGCTATTAATTAACAGCATAATCTAAATTAAATCTAACAATTTTAACTGAATCGTTTAACTTTATACTGATCTATCTTACGTATTATATTTCAGAAATCAGTTGACCTCTCATTTTTCTGACATTAGTTATTTCAGAATAATTTGCATTGTTCTGTAAGGCAGAACATTAGCTTTGCAAAGTGGAAAATAATTTTAGCATTTAACACTTCCTTTTTTGAAATTGAGAATTGTAGCAAAATGAAATGGCATATATGTATGAAGGTGCCGTAACAAAATTCAGCATATGGCATGCTTGCTGAATAATAAATACCAAAAACATTGAGAGAGCTATATAGAAAAAAATGACCCAAAGCACAAATATTTGTAATTGGAACCTAAAATTGCTTTCACGTTTACATACTAAAGCACCGTACCCAAAGTCTTGAATGCACACTGTTGGGGACCATGAATTTTAAGTGGGGTTCTGTATCATAGTATGAAGTGAGTACAAACACAGAAGTGCTGCATTAACAGATCACTTGGGTTTTTAGTTTGTTTCTGTTGTCTGATACAGGAAGACAAGCATAAAGAACCATTGCCAGGCCACTTTGAGACGACCTTGGACTCTGAGTAGAATACTCGCATTTTCATTCTCTCTGTTCAAAAACAGATGCTCTGGTTTGTCAGAGGTTTTTAGGTGACTTGGAGAGAACCTTCAGAGTTAAGGCTGTCAAGAGACTTAATTTAGAAGGTTGGCTCCTAAAAGTCACCATAAATATGTCTGTCAACTACTGTGTTTGTTAGGTGGCCACAGAAAGCTGAAGTTAGTCACAGTTAGAGAGCTCAGGCCTGAATAGAATAGCATCTCTGTTTTGGGTCTTTTTGTGTAATCAGATGTTTTTGTTAATTTGACTGAAACATAACCAAAGTACAATGGACACGCAGGGGAAGAAGACAAGAAAATTAATGAAGAACTGGAGTCTCAGTACCAGCAGAGCATGGACAGTAAACTCTCAGGCCGGTACCGGCGGCACTGTGGACTTGGCTTCAGCGAGGTAGTAACTGCGTTTCCGTTGACTGGGGCATAATCAGTTTCACTTTGATATTCGGGTTGCCAGAACAGCCAGGAGTGCTATTAGAGGAAGAAAACAAGCGATAGACAAACAGACAAGGAAGCGCCTGTCGAATACCTACAATACTCTTACAGCACACCTGTCACTCATAATCAGAGTGATGTTCTTAAGGATTTAAAACGAGTGTTCTAATGTTGGCTTACTGGAAATCCTGCTTAACTTCTAGGCATGACTTTAATGGGTATGAATAAATGTTTATAAGATAAAATATTTCATGTGAGTTAAAAATCCTGGCTTAGGTTTCTTAGCTGTTTCCTGAGAGGTCTCTGTAATACATGTGATGTGTAATGACTGGTACAGTGTTAATTTACTAGTAGAAGCTGTATCGGGACGAGAAAATACAGTCCTTTTTGAGCTAGGGGAAATAGACAGGTGCCCCTGAGAAGCTTTTCTTAAAGTCAGAGGTGACTGTCCCCAGTCTCTCCTTGGCAGCCAGGGATTTTAAGTTGTAAAATAGTAACCTAATACTATCAAGTAGACTGGTCTTTTGTTTTGCTTAATTTGTTTGTTTGAAACAAAATCTCACTATGTAGCCCCTGCTGGACTTGAACTCAAAGACCCACCTGCCTCTCCCAAGTGCTGGGATTAAAGGTGTGCACCACTATGCCCAGCTAAGTGGGCCGTTTTTAAGACAGATGAAAATAGGGTTGGTCCCAGTTTCCAAGGTTCTACAGTGGCCAGTGGTGCTTATTTTTCCTTAACAGGGCTTTGTTTGGTGTTGTAGGTAGAAGATCATGATGGGGAAGGTGATGTGGCTGGAGATGACGATGACGACGACTCACCTGATGCTGAGAGTCCCGATGACTCGGACAGTGATTCTGAGTCTGAGAAGGAGGAGTCTGCAGAAGAACTCCACGCTGCTGAGCATCCTGATGATGCAGAAGACCCAAAGAGCAAAAAAGATGCCAAGAGCAATTATAAGATGATGTTTGTGAAGTCCAGTGGCTCATAACTATTAAACATTTAGTCTTTGTATTAAAAGTAAGCCTTATTGTTATAATGCACAGTAGAGGACTGCTTATAGAGCACAGACCTTTGTATTATAATTTTTAAAAGGGCCCTTTTAAATAACTACAAAGAGTGTTTGCTTTCAAATGCCATGGGTTACACTTTTCCAGGCATGACTATAACCATTTTTGTAAAGAGTCAGAGTTGTATAAAATGAGAAATAAATACTGTACTCAGCTTCCTTCCGTATTAGCATCGTCAGCCTCTCACCAC
This sequence comes from Alexandromys fortis, assembly GCF_014885135.2. Lineage (NCBI taxonomy): Eukaryota > Metazoa > Chordata > Mammalia > Rodentia > Cricetidae > Alexandromys > Alexandromys fortis. Next base: position 9,514,448 of record NW_026067926.1, on the reverse strand, counting down.
CTCCTCGCCCCTGCAGATGCACTATGGGGGACACTTGCTTTGTTTGTAGTGGCTCTTTCATCTTTGTGTTTGAGGTTTGTTCCTATTTTTCTCTTATGTAATTCATGTGATACTGTGACGTGTTCATGAGAAGTGTTCCCTTGATTACACTCTGTTAAAGTAGACCTGTCCATCATGGATGTTCCTGCGCCAGCCACGCTGCCACGGTGCAGACCATTGTTGACAGGCCTTGCTTGTTAAGTCTCCACTCAGACCAGAGCAGCACAGGAGCCAGCACAGGACACTGGTGGGTGGAGGTGTAGCTGTCACATCATTCAGAAGGTGACGAACCCAAAATGTCTTTATATGATTTGATTTCAGTGTGTGGTAAAGTTTTGATAAAATCTGGCCAGTTTTTACAGAAGAAATTATTTCTCTGCTCCTTTAGTCCTGTGTATTTAGAAATATGTAAAACTGGATTTTTTTTTAAGGTACTGTGTGACCAAAGTTCATTTTTTTTCTCCTAAGGTCTAAATAAAAAGAAAGCAGTTTCCCATATTTGGTTGTGATGCCTTTATCCTCATTGTCTGTAAATGGGGAACAGGCTTATTGAGTAAGAACTGGAAGCATGTTCGTCTACACTCTTGTCTAGACTGGTGGCTGGAAGGAAGCGTTACAGGTGTTTGTGTTGCTGCTGCATAAGACAGGATTCACCTACCTGTTCTCTACTTGAGCTGTACAGTGGATAACACACGTGCATTAGGGGTTGGTTGTCAAAATTTTCACAGGCTTACAGATGAGAATCCAACTTGTATGAGAACTAATCTGTCAGCATGTCTGGACTACAGTGCGTGCCTGGTGGGCGAGACTTTGTAAAGCTGTCCTTTTGAAAGTTCAGATGTGGGAGATGGAGCACAGAGCAGGTGATTTCTGATTTATAGACTATGTTTTGTATTTTTACCCAAAGGATCTTCTTGTTTTTTTAATTCCTCACGGTATACAAGTAGGCACTGCCAGTATGTTAAAATTACTCACGGATGATTGACAATGTGTGTAAAACACTTTGAAGAAGTTTGGTTTTAGTTTGAACACTGGATTTCAATTCCAGCTTCCGGGATTACACATTATAGTTAATTTAAGTAGAAACTGAAAACTGATTGATGTTTCAGAGTAGATGCAGGCCTAGAGAGAAAGCTCAGTGGTTAAGAGCACTGTCCATACTTTCAGGGAATTCTATTCCAGCTCCTACGTGACAGCTCGCAACTGTAATTCTAGTTCCAGGGAATCCAATACCCCCTTCTCACTTCTGCAAGGACCAGGCACATAAGTGATGCACAAACATGCAGGCAAAACACCATACACAGGAAATTTTCAAACTTGAGATGTTAGGGTGCTGTCCTGTCATCTTAGTGCTAGGGAGGCCAAGACAAGGATTGCCTTGAGTTCATGGAAACGGCTGGGCTGTACTGAGGGACTATCTCAAAGTAATAGGGGAGGCTGGAACACCCAGCTGCCTGGGACAGTACTCTGCTAGCATAGATCAGAGGGTTTTTAAAGCATTCCCATCAATTCATTATTAAATATGCAGTTTCTATTAAGCCATATATAACAACTGACACTTAACAAAATTCAGAGTTTTAACAGGTTTTTGGAGTATTGGTCCATGAAGCCCTACAGCCTGTAGTCCCTAAACCACATTAAACACCTTATCTATTTTATATAAGTGAATATCAAGGAACTTTAGCAAAAAATGGAAGAAAAACAAAAGACTTGGTGTGCCATGTTATACCTACTTTTTTAAATATTTCAGGAAATAGGACCAGCGAGATGGCTCAGTGGCTAACAGCACTGGCTGTCAGTCCTGACCTTGACCTGAGTTTGATCTCCAGTACTCACGTGGTGGAAGTCAAAGAACAACCTCTTCCAATTGTCCTCTGAATCTGCACACGAGCTGTGGCACCTGAATGCACACTAAGTAAATGTAATAGAAAGTCAGAGAATACAAATTATTTTTGTGCGGTTAGTGGAAAGGTTACAATTTTCCATACTGGTACCTTTATCCAGAAATGTCCTTGTCCCAACACTGCACCCTGAGGTTCACCCTTACCAAGGTTCCAGCTGCCCTTAATGTTTAAAATTCATGTCATTTGTAGTAGGTAAAAGCCTTCCAGGTATTTAGCATCTGGGAGAACTGAAGTGTCAGGCATGATGAAACGCACTTGAAAAGGTTGGATCACCCTTCACACTGTGGGGAAATAAATTAGAGCTGCCAGTGAGCACACAGGAATGTATCTTGCTGCTCTGTCACCACTACAGCCACACCCCCAGGGCATTGAGCCCTGTCCACTGAAACCAGTAACTTGCTTCTGAGTGATGCTAGTCTCAGTTGCTGTGTGGGTTCAGTGTCATGATACTGGTCTTCGTGGAGCAGGCTCCATCATGTCATCCTGCCAAGTATCTACCACGTCTGCATATTCTCATGACCTGAAGGTTATTCTGGAAAAATACCAACAATCCAGTAAAAACTGGACCTCACTGTACTTCTGACCCTTACTTTGTCTAGTCAACTCTCCTTTTGTTCATTTGTGGAGTTTTGTTTCTTGTTTGTTGGTATCTTTATGTATCTCTTATCTCTGGCTGTTCTGGAACTCAGAGATCCTCCTGCCTTCTGAGTGTTGATTAAAGGTGTGTGGCACTACACCTGACTGTGTGTGTGTGTGTGTGTTGTGTATGTGTGTGTGAAGGATGCAAGTATTTTTGTAGTTGAAATTTTATTTTTTTTTAAAAAAAATTTACTTATTATGTATACAACATTTTGCCTCCATGTATGCCTCCAGGCCAGAAGAGGGCACCAGATCTCATTACAGATGGTTGTGAGCCACTATGTGGTTGCTGGGAATTGAACTCAGGACCTCTGGAAGAGCAGGCACTGCTCTTAACCACTGAGCCATCTCTCCAGCCCCCTAGTTGAAATTTTCTTTGGGCTGCCGACCAGCTCCCAAAGACAGACATGGAGACTTACAAATTACGAATGTTCAGCCTTAACATAGGCTGTCCTATTAGTTCTTTTGCCTCAGGGCTTTTTACCTTTCATTCTGTATGTCTGACTTTCCTGCAATCTCTGTGTCTTGACTGGCTGGCCCTGGCATCTCTCTGCCTTCTCTTTTTCTTTCCTTTAGAGCCTAAATTCCTCCTATTTATCTCCTTGGCAGAAATTTCATCAATACCTCCTACCTCTCTGCTGGCTGTTGAGTTTTTAATTAAACCAATCAGGTGCCTTGGCCAGGCAAGGTAAAACAGCAACACATCTTTACATAACTGAACAAATGCAACGTATCTTTGCATAGTTAAACAAATGTTCTGCAACTTTCCCCCTTTTTGTCTAAATGAAGAGGTTTTAGTTTTAACATAGTAAGACTATATACAATAAGAACAATTATCAAGAATTACATTTACAATATCCAGTTGATTTACATTTGGCAAATTCAGAGAAAATACTCCATTATTTATTCTATCTTGGTAAGTCCAAAGTTGTGCACCTAATTTACTTTCTACCCTAACTTGTATTACCAACACAAAATTATCTTTTTGGAACTCAAAACATTTTCTTAGATAAACAATTTAAGCCCTGTTTCTTAACCTTATAAATTTATATCTGTCATGTAAGTTTCTTTTCTGAATGCAGTAACAAGAAAAACTATAATTGTCCTGTCTTCAACCCCATCAGAGACCCAAGAAGGATTTAATATTACCTGAGTAAACAGGAAGTGCAGAGCAAGCAACTTCCAAACTATAGAAATGACAAAAGGAACTGGCTGCCTGAACAATCACCCGAGATTCCTCTGTACCATTGGGGCATCTGTCTTTGGCATACAGACATAGAATATCTGACAGACTTTTCTGTGAAGCTGGAAATTTGAAGAACTGTCCTACTTTGCCTTGGCAAAGTTAAACAGTCTTCTTCCTTTGTGTGTCCTGCTTGTACAGTATACTGTCAGCAGTCAAGGCCAAGGCAGTTTCTTGCCCAATGACTAGCATGGACACAATCAGAATGAACTCCATATGGAGGTTCTTTGACACCCATCATCCTTTATGAAGTAGATTGGTCCTGCTAGTAGATGTGTCTCACTGTCATAAAAAGACTTAGGCTATTAAACATCTGAAATGCCATATTCTATAGGCTCTGAGGCATTTGAAGATCACCTATCTAAAATATATCTGTTTAACCTTGAAAATATACCTAATATGACTACAAGTTTGATACTTTTGATTATAGATAGTTAGAGAAAACTAACTGCTAACCTCTATTTTTTTAGTTATCCTAAGCAGTTTGTAATAATAGCTTTCAAGGACTAGAACTTTAAATTGCAATTTTAAATAAGCCCCTTAGGTACAATACCTTAAACAAGGGTAGAAACATATATATGGTATAACAAAAATAACCTTAAATTTGTATCAATATACAAAAATCCATACCAATGTAAAATATTTGAGATTAATAGTTGTCTTTTTGTCACATATTTGTATATCTCGAATAAATGATGACAAACATCCATAACCCACCAAATGACCCAAAAACACCTCCCACACCCCTTGGGAATGTGGGCATTGTGTTCTCTAGACTACTTCCTGTTTTCTGAGAGTACAGCATCTACAGGAGACCCTGAGAAAATTGAGACAATGGTCAACTCCTATAAAAACTGGCTGTAACATTTGTTGTCTAGTCTCTGTTTAATAAGAAAGTACAAAGCTTATCTTAAGTTCCAGCTAGAATAGTCTGTGAGACTGGACCATCTCAACTAGCAGCTTTGAAGTTGTTTTTGGATGCAAAACTCAGAGGAAACTAGAAAGAGGCACTCTGAAAGACTGAATGGCCCGGGCCACCCATTTTCATTGGTGTGTGGTCCCCTTGCTCTGAAACCACACAAACTTTTACAGGTAACATACATGTCTGCATTAACACAAGTATGGACTGTGCATTGTACACAAGCCAGCCAAAGATGCTATTTTTGTTTGTTTTAAGTTTGGGTAAGTAAAAGACATCTGTCGGGGGCTGGAGAAATGGCTCAGTGGTAAGAGCACTGACTGTTCTTCCAAAGGTCCTGAGTTCAATTCCCAGCAACCACGTGGTGGCTCACAACCATCCGTAAGGAGATTTGGTGCCCTCTTCTGGCCTGCAGACATACATGCAGACAGAATACTGGCAATACTGTATATACATAATAAATAAATCTTTAAAAAAAAAGACATCTGTCAACTTTATAAGTCATGAGGACTCTGACCAACAAGATCTACCATGTCTTATTCAGTCTCAGAGATGTTCCCATGCAAAGGGATCAGCGTATATGTCACCTGTCTTATTGGTTTTTTGTTTGTATTGTTTTGTTTGTCTTTTTGTTTTTTGGGTTTATTTTAGTATGTCTATAGTCAAAATTTTCAGGGGGTATCCCTCAATCAAATCTGGTCTCTATGAATTTTGAGGGAAATGCCTTTCATTTCCTATGGTTATAAAAGTATAACTTTTCCCCATTAAAATACATTTTCTGAATTCAATTTTAAAGTCAAGACATCCCTAAAGTGTCAAGGCTGCGTTAATTCAGCAGTTCCTTTTACAATCCCATGTCTCTCAGCAGCCTCCCAGAGAAAAATTGCACAATGATTTATTAACTTTAAATTTTCTAAATGCTCATGAGAAAAGAAATGACAGCTGTGGGGAGACATTGGATAATAGAAAAAACTGCTGAGTTAAATCAGCCTGTATACTTTAAAGATGTGTTGACCACAGAATAGAAACCAGAATATATGTATTGTTAGGGAAGAAGTTTTGCTTTTGTTTCCACAGAAGAAAAACTATGGATACCATCAAACTTGATAAAGATTAAATTTGAGGGGCTGGAGAGATGGCTCAGAGGTTAAGAGCATTGCCTGTTCTTCCAAAGGTCCTGAGTTCAATTCCCAGCAACCACATGGTGGCTCACAACCATCTGTAATGGGGTCTGGTGCCCTCTTCTGGCCAGCAGGCATACACACAGACAGAATATTGTATACACAATAAATAAATATAAAAAAGATTAAATTTGAGCAAGACCTCTTGATTAGAAAAGGACATAGTTCATCAAACAGCATGACCATTCAATCTGAACTAACTTATAAGACTAACAAATGTTTTTCATTTGATCAGATATAACTTGCCAAAAGAGAAATCCCCAACGTTAGGGTTGGGGCAGGGTTTTGTTTTTCTTTCCCAGAAAATGAAGGTATAACTAAGGAATCTGAAGACCACTGGAAAAATGAGACATCTGTAGATAAAGGACAAATCATTCGGAAAAAAGTCCCAAGAAAAATAGTAAATTGGCCTATGGGTATATCACATCTCCAACAGGATAAAATTTCATGAATCTTCCCAAATGTTGGCTTCTGCTGGTCTCTACAGACATATAATATAAATGGTCTTTTGTACTTCCAGTTCACTTAAAAGTTAAAGCTGGCTTTGGAGTTGGAGTATGGCTCTCTCCTCTAAACACAAGCATACTTGTTAAAGGAAAATCCAAACTCTTTCTCATATCTGAAGAGCCATCTAATATGGGCAGAAGAAAAACCAAAATTAGGAACTATTCTATTACCACTAATCTTATAATTCTTTGGTTTTATTTTGACTCTTTAAAATTTTTCTTAAGATACATACATACATACATATATATGCTCAAAATTTACAAAATTAATATATATTAAACTTTTGACAGGATATTCATGGTCACACAGAATACTAATTTGGGGGGTGTTGAGATAGAGTTTCTCTGTGGCTTTGGTTCCTGTCCTGGAACTAGCTCTTGTAGACCAGGCTGGCCTCAAAGTCACAGAGATCCGCCTGCCTCTGTCTCCCAAGTACTGGGATTGAAGGTGTGTACCACCATTGCCCAGCTGAATACTATCTAATTCTAGTAAAAGGCTTCCTCTAACTTCCTGTACATTTCAGGTTTGAGACTCTATCAGGTAGCTAGGAAGAAGGTTTTATACTCTTGATGTTGCAGGCAGCTGTTTCTGTCATTTCTTAATTTTGGAAGTAGCTTGCTCTGCACTTCCTGTTTACTAAGGTAATATTACATACTTCTTAGATCTCTGATGGAGCTGAAGACTAGTTATTATTCTAATCTTCCTTGTTACCAAATTCAGAAAAGATCTGCACAATAAAAACGTGTAAAATGTATAAGGTTGAGAGACATAAAAGATAGTTCTGGGTTGGTAATGCAAGTGAGTCTAGAAAATGAAGTGCAACACTTTGTAGTCACAAAGATAGGGTAGAAAACGGAGTATTATCTCTGAATTTGTCAAATGTAAATGGCTAGACATTGTTAATGTAATTATTGCCTGTATATATTCATATACAGTTTTATATTTATTGCATATCATTTTTCTATGTCATTTAAAACATTTGCTTTTTATTTAGATTAAAAAGAGGGAAATGTGTGAATATTTTGTTTGTGTTCTAACAAATAAAGCTTGTTTGGAATCAGAGGGCTGAGCCAGCCACCATAGATGTCTGTATAGAGAGGAGACAGGAAGTAATAAGATGGGGCAGAGAGAGGATCTAAGCCCTTTTGGATGGATGAACGAGAGAGGTAGGAAGTAACCGGCAACTGCTCCTCTGCTTCTCTGATCTTTCAGATTTTTACCCCAGTTTCTGACTCCTGGTTTTTATTATTAAAATTAGTCAGGTTCATGCTTCAGCTGTTGTTTGTACATCAGCATCCAAAAAATTCCAAGTCAACAAAACTTCATGTAAGATCCAGGCCCCTTGTGCATTTCCCATCTTTGCATGGCTTTCTTATATATTTCCTTACTCTTTCTTTAAAGACTTAAAATTTTTAAACTATTTATTTTTTCCTATCACCATCTATACACATTTTTTTCCTTCTTAAGCACCTACACACACCATAACCTGCTTAAAGTATACTGCATACCTGTAGCATTTTCTTTCTTTCTTTCTTTTTTTTTATTTTCAAGACAGGGTTTCTCCGTAGCTTTTGGTTCCTGTCCTGGAACTAGCTCTTGTAGACCAGGCTGGCCTCAAACTCAAAGATCCGCCTGTCTCTGCCTCCCGAGTGCTGGGATTGAAGGCGTGTGCCACTACCGCCCGGCACCTGTAGCATTTTCTGACCACATGAGTCAAACCTTAAACTGCTAAGCAGCTCTGCCACCGCCTCAGGTCCATGAAAGCCAAAACTTAAGCCCACGGGCCTGGTTGAAAACTACATTTAATTATCCAAGCTCTAGGAAGTTGGTACCCACTCTGTGGCAGTTGTTTTTACTTGGCTTATTGTCTCTACTTAGCATGCTGATTGCTCAAATGCTCTGCTACACAGCAGAGGCTCCTAAAGGAGCCATATCTGTTTTATTGTTGTTGTTTTGTTTTGTTTATTCCAGCTTTCTCTGGCTCTCTGTGGAAATGTGGGCCCCATGTTGGGTGCTATATTTTTATTTCTTTAATTTAATAATGCAAAATGCATGTGTTGACTTGACTGATATTCACATACAACTTTTTTCTCATATCCCCAAGTCAACAGTGGGTGACTCCAGAGGAATGACCATGATCATCATATGAAGTAGACTATATTAAATATTTCCAAGGATTATTCCAGTTCATTTCTTGTACTCAAAAAGTCTTCATTACGCTGTTTGATGAGATTGATCCACAGGAAAACCATGGTTCATTCCCAAGGTAGGCCCAACTTTCAGCCAGTTAGACTTGACTTTGGACTGCTCCCAGACATGGAACCTTGACCATGTGGACAAGCAGCTCGGGAGCAGAGCATGGGACCACTAGCCACAAAATCAGACACAGTACCAAGGACAGCACCATCTTGCTCCACCTGATTTATTCTTAATGTATGAAAACATTCTGCAAGCTGTGGCCCTCCTTTATCTTCCTGTGTCTGTAACATGTCCTTCTGTCATCCCTGAACTAAGCTGCCTGGTGGCTTCCCAAGTACAGATACTTCCCACTAAACCAGACAACCTGGGTTCAGTCCTGAGATCTGACATGGTGGAAGTTGAGAGCCAACAACTCCCACAAGTTGCCCCCTGACCTCCACGCATCACGCGCTATGCTATACATCACCCCATTAATCCATGTATATGTGTGTGTGTTACCCCATTAATCCATGTATATGTGTGTGTGTTTATATATTTTTTTTAATTCCACGAACGTCTGCCTATTAAAGCTGCAGCATGGACAGGTGTCTCACAACCCGGCTCTCCGTTATTGGTGACAAACTAAACAACTTGAACTACGTGCTGAGTGGCCTTTCCTTGCATCAGTCGCTGTGAGAGAAAACAAAGCTCTAGCTCCGGACAGGCAGCAAGTGGCTCAGAAATGCCAGCACCAAAAGGACAAGTGCAGGGCTGGAGAATGGCCCGGCAGTCAAGAGCACTTGGTGCTCTCGTAGAGGATGCAGGGTTTTATTCCTAGCTTCCACATGGTGACTCAACCACCTGCGACCTGAGCGGTTTTAGATGATCGCAAGCCGCTATACGGATGCTAGGAATCGAACTCAGGTCCTCCACAAGAACAAGTGCTCTTAACTACTGAACCAACTTGCAGCCCTTCCTAGAATGCATTTTAATGACTGTTTCTATTATTACCTACTTCCATTTCTTCCTGCAATCCACTCCAATATGGCTTCTACCAACCAGATTCCCATTTTCCTAAACCTTGTCTTAGCTTGTTTCTTCCTTGCCTTGTTATCAGAATCTGTCATTATGACCCAGTGAACATCACGCAGGGATATGCATGCCCCTATGGTGAAAGGGGTCTGCTGAGAGCCTCCCATTCCTGAGCACATAGAGATGCTTCCTCCTAACGCCATCTCCCTAGTAGGTTTTACTGGAAAGAAAGACGTTGCTTTCCAGCCACCCTGTAGCCCGACTGTTTTAGCCCCCAGGAATACAGTCTTTCAAGGCTCCTAACAAAAGTAAAATTGGAAGCACTTGCTGACTCCTTGCAATTCAGATGACGTGTGCTTGAAATGTCCCCTCTGGAGCAGATGACCAGCAGGGTCCAGTTTTCTGAGGGTCTGGACATGCAGTCTAGGGCTTTCCCATGTGAAGCAAGAACTCTGCCCCTTAACCACACCCACAGCCCCACAAGCTGAGATGGAGCAGGTCCTGAGGACACTGGCCTGGTGAGCTAGTTAGCATAGCAGCTGGCTATAAAGCAAGCAGAGCACCTGTGCTGATCCACATCTTTCTTACCCTCTGCTCTTCTGCCAAGGGTGACACAGCACAAAGCCTTTGACATTTTGTACAATGTTCTTGACTGTCCCAACCTCAGAACTAGAAGAAAACTGTCTTTCCTTTTTGAGTTGAAGCTGGTGGAACCCAGGGCCTCAACACACTAGGTATGTGCATAGCTGTATCTAGCCCCGTCCTTAATTGTTTGCTTTTGTTTGTTTGTTTTTGTAGACAAAGTTTCTCTGTGTAATAGCTCTGACTGCCTTAGAACTCACTCTATAGAACAGACTGGCCTCGAACTCACAGAGATCCTCCTGCCTCTGCTGCCTGAGTGCTGGATTAAAAGTATGTGCCACGATCAGCCAAAAAATTTTTTTTTCGAGACAGGGTTTCTGTGTGGCTTTGGAGCCTGTCCTGGAACTAGCTCTGTAGACCAAGCTGGTCTGGAACTCACAGAGATCTGCCTGCCTCTGCCTCCCGAGTGCTGGGATTAAAGGCGTGCGCCACCACCGCCCGGCTCCAACAGTTTTTTTTAAGGTTTCCCAGACTGGTCTTGAACTCCTGAGCTAAAGAAACTATTTTCATGCCCCTCCATGCTCAGTTAAAAGCTGTGTGTGTGTGTGTGTGTGTGTGTGTGTGTGCATGTGTGTGTGTATGTGTGTTGCACCAGGGTTTTACATTCACTAGGTGAGCATTCTATCACTCAGCTGCATTCCTGTCTTCTTTTCTTTTCTTTTTTTTTTAAATATTTATTCATTATTTATATAATATTCTGTCCGAGTGTGTGCCTAAAGGCCAGAAGAGGGCACCAGATCTCATTACAGATGGTTGTGAGCCACCATGTGGTTGCTGGGAATTGAACTCAGGACCTTTGGAAGAGCAGGCAATGCTCTTAACCTCTGAGCCATCTCTCCAGCCCCCCATCTTCTTTTTTTTTTTTTATAAATTATTCAGTCTGTGGTATCCTGCATGGTGATGTAAAACAGACTAGCCGAGAATTTCCGGTTATAAGTCCTCAGTGAAACTGGGAGAGAACATGAGATGGCTCAGTAGTTAAGAATGCTTCCTGGTTTTATAGAGGACCCAGGTTCAATTCCCAGTACCCACATGATAACTCCATCATCTGTAACTTCAGTTCTAGGGATCTGATGCCCTCTTGTGGCCTCAGTGGGCACCAAGATATAAGAAAAGAAAAGAAATCTTAAAATCAAAATAAAAAATCCAGCCGGGCGGTGGTGATGGTGGCACACACCTTTAATCCCAGCACTTGGGAGGCAGAGACAGGCAAATCTCAGTGAGTTCAAGGCCAGCCTGGGTCAGGACAGCCAGGACTGTCACACAGAGAAACTCTGACTCAAAAAAAAAAAAAAATCAACTAAATAAAATTAGAAATCCCTTGGTTCTTCCATCTCACTCTCGTTCCTCACTGTGCTGTCTAGTTTCCGGAGCGTGCATTCCTGCCTCTGCTGGGTAGGGTCCTCATACAAGCTTTGCTGCTGCTGCTGCTGTTTCCTCCCCTCCCCCTCCTCCTTCTCTTCTTCCTCTTCTATGTTGATCAACTACAAATCTTTCCTGAGAACCAGACACTGTTGTAGAACACCTAAGTTGTTTTCCAGTACCCATACCAAGCAGCTTATCCCCTCCCCCCCCACCCCCCGTACCTACAGCCCTAGGGGATCCAACATCCTCTTTTGGCCCTTACATGCGTGTGCACGTACGTGCACACACACACATTTACAAATAAAATATGTACTGATAATCCAGAGAAGCAGATGCTGTCTGTATACCTGTGTGCTCTCCTGTCACATGGCCAACAAGCCCACCTTAGGTAGACTGGCCATCTGGCTCAGAGCTTGCGCAGGCAAACATCCTTCTGTGCTCCTTTGATATTACCCGCCCCCTTTTCAGCCCTTCCATCCGGTTTCAAGTTTGCTTCAATGCCGTTGAGTTCCATGGAAGCCAGTGTCTGTACTTCCGTTTCTCTTTGCTGCTTTGGGTGATGGCCAGAAGGAGAGGGAAGTGATGATGTCACCTTTCTGTCTCCAGACCAGAAGTGCACATTAGCTACGGCATGAGCTTACGCTGGCTTGGTTTCTGAATGCCAGACCCTGTCCTATTCTAACAAAGCACTCCTCAATTACTTCTGGCCCAGGAAAAACCAAGGACTATCTGCTGTGTGCTTCCCACAAACCATGTCCCCCATTACCAAACAAGGCCTTCCCTACTCTCCTCGGCACCCACGAGGGCTGCCCACTTCTGGGCGAGCTGCTTCAGAGATCCTGACTCCCACTCAGAGCGGGCTACCACCATCACCAGGGCGTTACCTCCAAGGCTGAATTCCACACTGTCATTTTGCCTGCCAATCTTCAAACTACACGAAGCCATTTCCAAAAGAATTGCTATGTTAGAAATAGAAGATTGGGCCTGAAAATTGAGTCCACATAACTAAAGTGGAACACGTGGAACTTAGCCATGCGCTTCCACACAGCCAAAACCAAAGACAGACAGCTCACAACCCCCAGCTCCCGTTACACCGGGCGACCGGCCCTCTTTTATTACACAGACTCTTTCTTAGTATCGCTAACACTGTGAGGCTTTCTTGTCTGGAATGTTGTCCTTGGACCACTGCTTCTCAGCCAGGAGTGGCTTTGGCTCCTTTCCCTGGGTATATTTGGCAATGTCTGGGGACATTTGTGGTTGGTCACAGTTGAGAGGTGCTGTTGGAATATAGTGGGCAAAGGCAGAGGCCACTGATGAACACCATCCCATACCCAAGAGACTCCCAACAGAGTGACCTGGTCCTGGGCATCAGTCCTGTGCAGCCTGAGAAGCCAGCCATAGGCTTAGGGAAGGTGAGAACCTGTCCCAGGAGCCCTGCATGTTATGAATGCGTATTTATCATTGAGTGTGTCCGTACGGTACTTCTACCATTCTGAATGCGGCACTAAAACCTAGTACTGTGCAGCCATTCAGCTTGAACATATACTGCTGTGACCAGGGAAGTCCCATATCAGCTCTATGTCCTTGAGTCAGTATGAATCAGTGTCACGAAGCTCTGTGGGATGCCACATGTGTGAGAGAGACACGTCTGCAAGATTCCAGGAGAATGTGGCAAAAAGCCCTCAATACCAGGCTACGGAGATGCTCTGGTGGTTAAGAGCTCTTGCTGGTCTTGCACAGGACATGGGTTCAGTCCTCAGCACTTACATTAGGTGCCTCATAACTTCCTATAACTCCAGCTCCAAGGGCATCTGATGCCCTCTTTGGTCTCCTCGGGCTCTTGTACTCATGTGCACATACCTCTGTAATTTAAAAAAATATTTAAAAGAGACAGTAGGTAGAGTCTTCTCAAATGAACTGAAGACATGTACCCACAGATTGAGAATCACTACAAATCCCAATTAGGATAAAGACAAAGAAAATCCCACAGAAGCCAGGTGTTGGGGGGGCACGTGTTTTCAATTCCAACACTCAGGAGCAGACTTGTCAAGCCTTCACTAGGGGTGAATTACTAGCTCAGGTCCATATTGAAGGAGAAGAGACTGCAGAGTGTGCATGCCAAGCGGAAAGAGTGGGGGATGGTCTCGGAGACTGCTCACCACAGTGAAGCTGGGTAGTAACAAGATACAATAGCCGACACAAAGTAGCATTACTAGTGTGGACAACACCTGGGGATTTTGCTTGCTTGCTTGCTTGCTTGCTTGCTTGCTTGGTTTTCTTAGAGACCTCTGTAATTCTGCATAGATTTAGATTTACAATCCTCCTGCCTCAGCCTTCTGAGTGCTGGAATTACAGGCATGTGCCGCGAGGCCCCGCTTTAATTTGGTACCGTCTAAGCTGAAGATATACTTATGACCGAGGCTTTTATAATAGTCTCTGCAGCAGCTCTTAGCACAAAGCACCCAGGTGTCTGTCCTTCAGCAGTGCAGAAGAAAAGGGATAGGTGTTCATACAGTCCAGATGGTATCACAGCAGAAGTGAGGCAATTACATGATCTTCAGTGGGAAAGAAACAAATACATTCTATGGGTAATCTCCAGTGTCAAGCAGCTTTGGGACTGTCTAGGAGACACTCCTGGCGCACTTCTAGAAGGGCAGGCTCTTCCTGGGAACTTTAACTGAGGGCAACCACTTATCCCAGGTATGAGTCCTCACAAGCTGCGATCCTGAAGCGAATAAAGAAAAGAAAGTGAGCTGTGTGCCAGCCTTCCTCTTTTTCTGCTCTCCTCCAGTGTCTATGGTCACCTAAACACACATGGTATACATACAGACAAGCAGGCATACACATATACAGCTAAAAACAATTTTTTGTTAAAAACAAAAAACATGTTGCATAATAATGTATGTCTTTTCTGTTGAAAATTTCTTTATTCCTGTAATTTTTTTCCTTTTTACCAAGAAAGAAACAATTCTTCAAATTCAAAGTTAAGGAGTTGCATATATGATACATAATGGCCTTAATCTCACTAGATAGCCTAGGCTGGCTTTTAACTCCAGGTAATCCTCCTGCCTTGTCTTCTGAGTACTGAGTGAGATCAGATGGATATTTCCCCTTCCCACAACTGAGAATTAAGCCCAGAACTTCCCAGCCTTATGCTCCAGTCCAACTTGAGAACTTTTGATGGGAGTCAAATCCTTTCAGAATTGATGAAGTGACAAAAATTTCTGAGCCAGGCAAGATGGTTCAGGAGCAGACCTGAGGTGGGACTGGACTAGGCAGTGAGTGACTATGTCGTGGGTGCTACCCCACAGCTCTGCTGCCAAGCCTTTCCTGTCGTGATAGACAGTGTCCCTTCTTAAGTCACCCACCAAGACAAACCCTTCCCAGAGTAGGTTGTTTATAGCAAGTATTTGTCATAGCCATGGGAAAAAATAACTTCACCAAACAAGTGAAGCTATTGCATGTGTGATCTTTAAGCTAGACATGGTTGGCACATGCCTTTAATTCCAGCGCTTGGGAGGCAGCATCGGGAAGATCTCTGTGAGTTCCAGGCCAGTCAGAGCGACGTAGTGAGACACTAACTCAAATAAACACACACACACACACACACACACACACCAACAAAGACATGGTCTTTGTCAGTACTTCACTAGGTTAGGTTAAATAGTAAAGAAACTCTGGTGTCTGGCTAGCACAGAAGCGGGCATAGCGACTGCCAGGGCAAGTGACCTCCTGAGCAGTCCAGCTGGGGACAACTGGTGTCATATCTGGTTATGACATGAGTGTGCTATTCTGTGTACCTTCTATGTGTGCACTATGCTTTGTCTACATAACACATGAGGGTGCACAGAAGCAAATGCAGCCCAGTGTCTGGGCCTGGGCCTTCTTCGGGCAGGCTATCCATGGCACCCTCTTGACCACCTCAGCCCTGGACAGTCAGATTCTAGAAGGGAAAGGTTGGGCAAAGTGGGATCGCAAACCCCACCATTCCCAGCAGGTTTGGCTTGTGGGGCTGAGGCCTCTCTTCCTCTAAGAGACTCAGCCTTTCACAGTCACGCCAAGGCAGAGCAGGGAGAGGAGGGGCAGGGAGGGGCTGAGTACCTGGTGTTGAGAGCGCTTGTTTGCGGTGCCGTTACGGAGGCCTCAGGAACCACCAGCCTGCCCCAGGTGGCTTTCATGAGAAGACACCAGAACCCTCTCCAATGCCCCCACCCCTGACTTCAATGAAAAGGTCAAGGGAATTTTCCTTCTCTTTAAATGCAACGACTCTTTTCTTGGGCCCAGAAAGAATTATTTATCAGGGGCTCACGGTACTCCGCGTGCCTTTACAGGGCCCGGCTGGTTGCTCTGAGGCACAACAGACAACTTTCTTCCTGAAAGCTCAATTTATAGGCCAACTTCAAAGCCTGGGTCCTCAGAGCAGGGCGCCAGGCTCCAGTTTGGGGACTGACATCAAAGGGACTGCACAGGTTGATGTGATGTCGGGTGGACAGCCGCAGGGCTGCAGGAGCGGTCCTCCAAGGACCCGCCTGTCCTCGGCACCTGGAGGGCTCCGGGAGGCAGCTCCATTGCGGCCAGGTTCCTTGAATCCCAGCTTCAAAAGCCTTGGGCTGCTGCAGGTGACTGCCAGAGATGGCAGAGGGTGAGAGCAGAAGGCCAGGGCAGAGGGGTAATGGAGGACCCCCAAACCTGCGCTCCTTGGCCAGCCCTTAAGAGGGGCAGGTTTTAAATATGGGTGAACCACCGCAAGGCTGCTGCTCACAAAAAGGATCTGCCGCGAGGGTGAAAGTGGCTGGTGATATGTAATGAACGCTCTCCAGCCCAGGACTGTGCAGAACGATGACCTTGTGTGGACTCCATCATGACCCAGCTGGGGCAGACATTACTAGGTCCATTTTTCAAAGGAGGAAACGGAAGCTTGGGGAGGGAGTGGTGGTTTGCTGGATTCCATACTTGCTCAGGGAATTAGGGATGCTTCCTGTGGGCTAAGACATACACCAGAGCCAAGTAAAGTCTTCCTGGCAAGTGTCCCTGGCAATGGGACGGCATCATTCATTCACGGAACAATAATTTTGTGTGTGTGTGTGATTATACGTACACTAGGATAATAAGGAAATAAGTCAACGTCCCAGCTCTTATACAGCTTAAATATTTTAAGTTCTATCATTAGTGTTTGTGTGTATGTACATACATGTGTGCCACGGTGCACATGTGGAGGACAGAGTACATCAGAGTTGGTCCTCTCTTCCCACCTTTATGGAATCTAGGGATTGAGCTCAGGTCTCCAGGCTGGTGTGGCAAGGGCCTGTACCAGCTGAGCCATCTCACGGGCCCACTGGCTTATGTTCTCGGTGTAGGAGGTCCTCTTATTTGTGTTGCTTTTATTGGTTATTAAAGAAACTGCCTTGGCCTAGTTGATAGGGCGAAACTCAGGTAGGCGGGGAAGACAGAACAAAATAGCTTCACTGTTATTTTCATCCCTGCACTTGGGAGACACAGGCAGGCAGATCTTGTGAATTCAAGGCTAGCCTGGTCTACAAAGAGAGTTCCAGGACAGCCAGGGCTGTTACACAGAAAACCCTATCTCAAAAAAAAAAAAAGAAAAGAAAGAAAGAAAAAGAAAAAAGAAAAAAGAAAAAAAAAAAAGAAATCCCCCACCACCCAAAAAGCCATTTTTAGCTGGGCATAGTGGTGCATACCTTTAGTTCCAGCACTCTGGAGGCAGAGGCCAGCCTGGTCTACATAGCAAGCTCCAGGCTAGCCAAGGCTACATATTAAGACACTATCTCAGGGCTGGAGAGATGACTCAGTGGTTAAGAGTGCTTACTACTCTTGCAGAGGACAGGATTCAATTCTCAAAACCTACTCGGCAGCTCACAACTGTGTATAACTCCAGTTCCAGGGAATTCAATACCCCCACGCAGACGTATATGCAGGTAAAACACCAATTCAGAGAAATAAAATTAAATACATTTTTAAAAAAGACACTGTTTCAAACTAACCAAGAACTATGTTTTTGTTTGTTTGTTTGTTTTTTATTTTGATTTTCGAGACAGGGTTTTTCTCTGTGTAATAACTCTGGTTGTCCTGGAACTCACTTTGTAGACCAACCTGGCCTCAAACTCACAGAGTACCTGGCTCTGCCTCCCGAGTGCTGGGATTAAAGGTGTGCGCCACCACTGCCTGGCAGTGCCAGAACCATTTTCAATGTAGCAATCACCTTACTTTCTAAGCAGATGAGGAGTAACAGACTCTGAGACTTGACTGGCAAAGCAGAACTGGGGTCTGGGTAGACTGGCTCCCACATGGCACCCTTTCCTTTCCAGTCCTTCCCCCTTACATGGGAGTTGACCAACCACAGCCCAAGTGTGGGCAGCAGGTGAGGTGGTGGGGTTGGAGACATCGCCTCTGCTTGATGTAGCTCAGCCTCCAGGCACCCCAAGGCTACCCTGGTCCTAGGACTGCCAGGGAAGACTGTGTTGCAGGGTATTTGATCTCACTGTTAACCTTGAGATTGTAAATTTACTGGAAAAACCTGATTCTAGTTGTGGTGTGGTTCAGCCCCAGCACACACCTTCGATCCAAGAGCTTTCTGCTTGAATACTGTAACAGGATTAAATAAAGTCAACCATAGGTCAGGAGGCGGAGCAAGCAACCAGTTAACAGGAAGTGTGCATAGGATTATTAAGTAAAAAAAAAATAGAGAGTAAGAGGGGGGAGGGAGTCAGGAGGATGGAGAGAAAGACACCGTGAGGAGAGGGGAGGGACATTCAGTTTGGGGAGGCTGGGTGGAGATGGCCTAGGGGAAGGAACAGGCTTCTGGGTGCTCTCTCTGCCTCTCTGAGCTAGCAGGTTTTCACCCCAGCATCGGGCTCCTGAGTCTAGATGGGTAAAATCAAACGATTGGGGTTTTGTTAAAAACAACAGACCTACAGCCCACCAGACTGTGCTGGACCAAGTCTTGTTGATTAGAATCGAAGGAACACATTGCTACAATTTTTTTCACTAAATATTGTATTTAGGGACTGAAGAGATGACTCAGTGGTTAAGAGCACTTGCTTAACTAAACCTAGATTCAGTTTCCAAGAGTCTGATGCCCTCATCTGGCCTCTGCAGACACCAGGCACGCACATGGTTCATACATATACATATAGGTTCGTACATATACATATAAAGTAAATCTTGTAAAAAGGGTGTGTGAGTACGTGTGTGGAGGCTGGCAAACCACTTATGGGAGTCAGACTGCTTCTTCCTTCCACTACGTGGGTCCAGGAATCTAACACGGGTCAGTAGTCAGGTTTGGCTAGAATCACCTTTAACCTGAGTCAGTTCCAACATTGCTGTAAACCACCCCTGACATAAAATGTCACACAAAGTATCTGACATAATCAATGGTAACAGGTACTTGCTTCCCATCAAGCATGGCCACTTCAGTTTGACCCCTGGGACCCACATAATAGAAGCAAGAACTAACGTGTAAGGGTGTCCTATAACACCTACACACATGCTGTGGCACGAGTATCTCCCTGCCCCCCCAAAATAAATAATGAATATAATTTTTAAAAATGGTAACAAGCATCATGAGTAATAAAAATCTAGCAAACGAGTCTAACCGGACGCTAGTGGGATGGAGTACGACCTCGGAGCATCAGAGGTAGACAAGTCTCTGGGCTGGGGAGAGGTGCTAACCATGATGGGTCATCATCCTTGCCCCCTCCGACATGCCCTCCTCCCAAATGAAAGCTCCGTAAGTGAAGTCCTTTATACCCTCACTTCCCAGCTCTCCAGAGGCTCACCCTGACCCTGCTCAGTCTCTGAAAGGTGTCCCTGGACCAGTCCTCCTGGAATAGAGAGAAGTGAAGAAGCGGAGCATGGCAGAGCCAATGCCGACACCTGCCTGCTTCTTTCCCTCTTGCTGTAGGAGCGGTCAGCAAACATCTGTGATCAGCTGGGTACCAAGCCCAATTCAGTGTTCCAGAAGACAGGCGGCTTCCAACAGCTCTCCAAACAGCACCACCTGCTGGTAAGCACAAGAACCTGTAGTACACCCTGCAGGGAACACGCCTTACCACACCACCTCCCACGCCCCGAGACAGTGTCACTACATAGCTCAATGTGTCCTCAAGCTCACAATCCTCCTACCTCAGCCTCTCAAGTGCTGGGATTATGGGTACATGCTATCATGCCTGGCTCGGGCCTGATTTCTAAAGATCTGGCAGTATGACTTCCTAGGGAAAACAGGTGAGGAGTACACCTTTCCTCCACGTTGTAAGAAAGTCTAAGCAGTCATGTGAGGAGTCTTGGGTAGAGGCAGATACTCGGCCACCCCAGTTTATCCAGACAGCCTCATTATAATACCACCAAAGTGAAAAGGCCACCTCAGACAGTCCCCTGACTGCTTCTACTACACGGAGCTGAAAATCTGCCCAGCTGATGAGCCTGGACAATTGCTTAATCATGAGGGATAATTAATTATGGTGTTAAGCCACTAAGCTTGGGATGCTTGACCACACAGCACTGGCTTCCTGAAAGGGGGCGCAATCTCTGAAGAGGGAGAGATACTGAGGCAGATGCAAGCTCAAAGAGAAAGGAGCTGGGCAGTGCTGGGAAAGTCCTCTGCAACCTCCCAGCCTTGCTTTGGGCCAGAGCAGCAAATCTTCTGCCATATGTGGGCACCATGAGCTTGGCTGGGATGAGGATAACGATTTATAAGGAAAAAGATGCTCTGGTAGGTCTGGGGCTTGCAGCTGGGAGAGATGATCACCAGCCCAGGAAGGGACCGCTTTCCTGAAGTGCAGGAATGAGAGGCCATCTTGGGGCACTTTCCCAACCAGCAGAAGTTGCCAGTTGGGGAACTCAAGCTGGAGAGGACTGCGTTGCACCCAGCAAGGGATACTCAGGGACTCCCAGGAAGGACAAGGGGTGATGCTGGCAAGATACCATGCCCCTCGCCAGAACAGACCAGTGGAGACACAAGACTTGCTAATGTTCTCATCCGCTACTGTGGTCACAGCAGGAGGCCTGAAAGTGACAGCCAAGTAAACAAGTGTGGATGAACTTCAGCATCAGAGGCTAGCAGGACAAGGCACTCGGGGGCGGGCACTGGACTGAAGTGGTGTGGTGCCTGCGTTTGTGGGCAGAGACCGGCAGAGAGTCAATTTTTGCCGTGATTCCGACCTTACAGCGACTCCCCCTGGCCACTGTCTTTAAAGCAGTAATTTTGCCCTGGGAACTTTGCAGAGATGTTCACACCCCACATTCTTTGGGTGTAGTGAGGACTGGCTCTGTCTACTCCTTTGGGGTGATTCTGCCTCTGAGCCTAAACGCTGGGTCTAGGAAGAAAGTGTTTTGGAGAGTCAAAAGCCTCCAGAGGCAAACAGGAACTTAGACCAACAAGGAGCCAGGAACTTGGCCAAAAGGAGCCATGAGGGGGACTGGAGAGGTAGTGCAGTGTAAGAGCACTGGCTGCTCTGCCAGAGGACCTGGGTCTGACTCCCGGCACCCACAAGACAGCTCACAACTGCTTGTAACTCCTACTCCAGAGGAGCCAGTGTCCTCTTCTGGCCTCCTCCAGCACTGCACACATGCAGTACATACATACACATATGTGGTCCATACATACACACATGTGAAATGACCATACACATACATTATTTTTATTATTTGTATTATTAATACACATAAGTTGTTATTATTATCATTAATCTAACAGAGAAGGCATGAGCCTTAAGTGGACCAAGAGTCTCTTAACTATGTTTGAGAAGCGTGAGGCTTCTAGATGGTTCCGAGGACTAGGGCTGGAATGGCACACAGGACTCACACAAACAGTAAACTGCCCAAGACCCTGATCCATGAAGGATTAAGAACTCAGAGTTCAGAGGGAGAGTACCTGTGACAGGCTGACAAGGCCTGCCTAGGGCTGGCAGATACAGGCAAGGTGTGGTGACTCAAACATGGACCTAAGCTAAGCGACTTTGCCTGCCTAGTTCCTTCTCAGCTTCCTTAAGAATGTGGGAGAGTGGGCAGCTGAGCAGGACAACAGGCCTCCTCCATGCAAAAGCTGAAACTGCTCGCCTGTGGCTATGCTGGTCTCATGCACTCAGAAGGGTCCCCTGTAGGGTCTATGCTGTTTCCCAACCTGGGGTTTAGCCCCTCTGCAAAGCCTGGCTCTCCCACAGGGCAGGGTTGGTCCATATGCGGCAGCCTCTGGCGGCACCCACACTAGCAGCCTCCTCCTTCAGCTTCATCTGCATTTAACATGCCTTGTTGGGCTGCGGCAAAGAATACTCAACAGATTCATATTAAAAATGCCCTTTAAATTTCAAAAGCTTTGAACTAAAGAAATACCTCGAGAAGTTCTCGTGGAAAGTTCAGTCCCGTTGATTCAATTCACCACACTTAGATGCACCTTTTCAAATAATAGGGAAAAAATGTAACAGGGTCAGGCCCAATCAATATGCTTGTTCAAACAGAATTGCGGGGACTCTGATGTGCGTGCGTTTTGTGCTCTGCCTTTGTACACGGCCACTCGCTCTGAAGAAAGGTTTCTTTTGCTAGGGGAGCAATGAAAGTGGTTGCCTTTTGAGTGCAGGCAGCAAAGTGACGGCATGTTTACCGCGCTGGGAGGGGCTGCCATTTTTTCATGTCTCCCCTAGCCGAGTCTCTTTGTTCTTTTCAGAACCTGAGAAGTCAGTCCCTCGCAGAGCCCCAGCCCCACCGCGAGGGCAAACCTGAAGCAGAGGGCTCCCAGCACTGGCTCGCTATGTCTCAGAAATGTGATTTTGCGGATTAGACAAATAATTTGCTGTTTCGTTCCCACCCTTAGTGAGAACACAAAAGGACTTAGCACAGAGTACTGGGCTGTTATCTTGGGGAACTCCTGGAGCCCACAACAGCCTCTGGGCTGGCTGGGCCAGCGTCTGGACCCATTACTGTCGTCCTCCTTCACGCACACTGACCAGGGGAGCCTGCAGGTCCCTGGAGAACAGGTTGGAGCAAAGGTGACCAAGGCCCCCTCCCTCAATCCGGCATACCTACCTCATAAACTGTACGTAAAGTGTTACTTAGATGGCATCTCGAATATGTAAAAAATGCAGGCAGTTCTGAAAGGTCAAGAGGGGATTAGGAATCTCATTCCCAGGGCCTGTTCGACAGTTGATCTTAACATTCTCTTGTTGGCTCTGGACCTGATTAGACAAGACAGCCTGGGTCTCACCTGGGATCCAAGTTACAGTCCGAATTAAGAGGTGAGCGGGGCTGCTGAGATGGGTAATGGGCAAAGGCTCTTGTTGCCAAGTCTCATGGCCTGAGTTTGATTCCCTGGGACCCGTGTAATAAGAGTGCGACTATAAATTGTCCTCTGCCTGTCACACATGTCACAGAACATGCGCACCTACACTCACACACATAATATATGAAGGCAAAAGGAAAGGTGGTTAGCGAATAGACACAAGGACACATTCTCGTCCCCCGCGACTTAGCACTCTGCTGAGGTCCTGGGCCTGTACGGATGTACATTTTGAAATGCTGGGCCACTCAGTTCTTAATCATGGAGTGCATGCGCCTAGTCAGTCTACAAATGGCCCCATCTAGTTTTTAACTATGCACGGGTAGTTTGCATGTGCATGTGTGTAGGTGTGCTTGCATGTGTGGAAGGTAGAGGCTAATGACCAGTTTCTTCCTCAATTGCTTAGGTTTACTTATGTGGATGAGTGTTTTGCCTGTGTGTACATATATGCGCTGCTTGTGTGCTGAGTGCCCAGGGAGGTCAGAAAAGGGTGGCAGATACTCTGGAATTGGAGTGACAGAGGTTTGTGAGCCACATAGGGTTCTGGGAAGCAAATCGGGTCCTCTGTAAGAGCAAGTGTTCGTGGCCACTAAACCATCTCTCAAGCTCCTAACTTACTGCTTGAGACAGCATTTCTCTGGAGCTAGGCTGATTATCCGGTGAGCTCCAGGGATCCTCTTGTCTCCACCTTCTAGGGCTGGGATTACAGATGTGTGCCACCAAGCCTGCTTTTCCCTTGGCTTCCTTCTAGCAACTGAACTCAGGTACTCACGCTTCTGGAGAAAATACTCTCCTGACTGAGCCCAGCATCGGGCCACATTGCCTCCTACACAGACACTGCCATCCTGTGACCTTTCTTTTGAGTGCTCTGCACTGAGCTTGGCTGAAGCTCTTTCACCCTGCGGATTAAGCTTGAAGCCACAACTCTCCTAGAACGGTGTATGCCTCCCTCCCTGACAGAGAACAACAAGAACAGCAGCCACGCTCCCTCAAACACAGGGCTGTAGCAGTGAAACACAAACCAAGACCAAAAATTTCAAACCACATATGCAGTCCTGCTGAAAAAACACCTACAGATGGCTCCCCCGTGCGGCGGGCATCGACTGTGGGCTTTTTGTCTTTTCAGGCAACTCTGCATTTAGTTGCAGAATCGTCCCCTCCCTCACTTTAATCTGTTATGTGACATTTCCAGCTAATGTTTAAAACTAGAAGAGTATTTTTTTTATTTTTAAATTCAAAACGAACAGTGGTTAACATAGCATTCTCCCCTCTGCCCATCCAGAATGCGTCGGAATCCACTTCTCCCAGTTTAAATACTTGGAAGGCTTCTCCAAACCTCTAGCACACTCCTTGGCCATGCAGAAACTTGGAAACCACACACATCCCTAAACCAAACTGGCCCCTAGCCTTCTGCCTTCAGCATGAATCACAAGTCAAGATGAATTAAATGCAAATCCAGTTTGCAATGGTCCATCACTAACAGGCCTAATTGGAATGGGCAGTGTGTGGGTTGGATGGGAGCCCATTGTACCCCGTGTGCTATCTTGGATTAGATTGGGGCTGGCCAGCTCAAACCAGTCCCACATGGGGGTCCGTGGCCCTCGGGCCTCCACAGTTACTCAACTATCGAGGAGCTGTCAGGAGGAGGAATACGTCTTCAGTGAACACGGTAAGCAGGAGACAGCTGACATGGGGAGAGTGCATACAGGTCATGGGGTAAACACAGCCAGCAAGAAACAGGACACGGGTGACATTAATATTTTAATCTGTACATCACTTCTTTCTTTTTTCTTTTTTTTTGCAAACCATTACACTTTTATTTAAATTAACTTTTTCTTGCAAAATATTCATTTCATTTTTTCCAACAAAATCTTATAAAGGCAAAAATAAAATTTTATTTTGGCAAATATCATGAAGTTGATACTGGCAGCATATGGAGTTAGTTAAAAATAGACAGCAACTTCTAAATATATTCAAGGATTTTTTTCTTTTAAGTATAGTCAAAGACAAATTTTCATTTAAAATGTGGCTCCACCCAATGGAGGGGTTTTTAGTTTGTTTTCTTTCAACCATTGCTTCCTGTATGTAGAAAACCAGGAGACAAGTTAAATATGGGGCCAAAAACACTGTGTCTGGCATGGTCACCTCTTCCTCAGCTGGGCTAGAGTCAGGTCAAAGTCCTGTGCCCTGTTCTGCCTGCCCTCCTCACCAGTCCCAGGGAGGCTGTCCCGGGTTTCCCCACAGCAGGCAGCTGAGGTCCCTCAGTCCCACCTGGCTGGAGGGATGGCGGTAGGTTAGGCATTTGTAAGCAGATTCCACCCAGTGTGGAGTTTATTGCTACAACACATCTCCCATTTCCACTTCACAGTGGCTTCTGTTTTTCTGAGAACTGTTCGCTGAGGGAACTTCACTGCTTCATGACAGGCTGAAGAAGCCACCACTTTTGAACATACGTGGTTGCTCCTCAGTCAGCACCAAGGCCCAGACAGGCTCCATGGGCCATCCCGGTGGAGTTTCCAAAGCTGGGCCTCAGCTCAGGGGTACTGACCTCGGCAGTCAACTGCTCCTCACTTTCTGGGGAGCATGGTAACAAGCCTCATGCTGGAACCCACAGGAAGCACATCCCCAAATCCAGCCGCTCTCTGGCTTCGTGGGCAGTGGGAATGGTCCCTGCCTGTCCTGCGCTTCTCCCCACCCACTATGCCCCCCCCCCCGCAGTACCTGAATCCCTATTGTGGCTACAAAACCCTGCAGGCTCACCTTTCAGCCACTCAGACCTTGAGGTGAGCATATAAAATACATTCTGATCCTAAAATACAGTATATTTCACATCGTGTATTAAAAGTGCTTCTGTCATCTGTAGGAAGGACTCTGGACCGAAACAATGGGCTTGTGTTGGGACGGAACCCTTGTTCCATGTTGCACCCACCATGCTGGGTGGGCTCTTCTCTCCTCCAGCGCGAGCCCTGTTCAGCTGGAAGGGTTTCCACTGGGCAGAGGAGACAATATTTCATGAAGATGCTGGTTGAGCTGGGCCCCCAGGTCCAGGCTTCTCCTCTGCACACTGGATTATGGGTCTGCTACTGCCTGGGCTGGAAAAAGCACAAGAGACAATGAGAAGTTGGCAGACCTTTGCTTCTGCCCTCATAGTGGGCATGTTTGTGCACACACATAATGGGCTGGCAGATGGAGTACGAGAGCAGGGGATGTGGGCAAAGCGGCCGCTGTCAAGGGACCTTTGCTTCTAGGACCCAGTGCGCTGTTTTTTTTTTTTTTTTCTTCTAACTTTAAGTTCAAGTTCATAAATTTGTCCTCTGCAGTAGGCCAAGACCTGGGCAAACCCCTAGGGTAGTTAATGGTTCTACACTTCATTCTCTGGAAGATCAGAGAGCGAAGCCTACGGGACCTCACTTGCTTGCTTTATTTATTTTTATTCTTTTCTCATGTTTTTAACCTAACAGAGTGCTTTTAACCTGCCTGTGGTGCTATGAGAGGAAGAGGCACAGCTAAGCTCTGGAGAGAGCATCTCAGTCCTAGCACAAGGCTACAGGGGCTTGGAAAACCAGGGTGAACGGAGCCTCTCCCTGGCACCTCTACCTGCTTAGATCTCTAAGAAGAAAACACAACCATGGCCCTGGCAAGTCCTGTAGGACTTTATAAAGGACATGGCTG
The DNA here is from genome assembly GCF_014885135.2 of Alexandromys fortis. Lineage (NCBI taxonomy): Eukaryota > Metazoa > Chordata > Mammalia > Rodentia > Cricetidae > Alexandromys > Alexandromys fortis. Next base: position 9,487,840 of record NW_026067926.1, on the reverse strand, counting down.
GAGCCTTTCATGACGTTCCTCTGCTCTGCCCCTCTTGTGGGCCATGGTAGACCCAAGCCACCTCATCTCCTCCTGCTCTCGGACTGGCTGGCTGCAGGCTCTAAAGTAGGGACAGTCCAAAGCTGGAGGGCCCAGTGCAAAGTGATGTCCCCTGCACCCTCTTCTGCAGACCCACGGAGTTTCCGGGATGGCCCAGATGAGCTCGCTAGCCAGCAGTCATGGAGAATGTAAGTTGTGGGTTCACACCAAAAGCGTCTGCACCCTGACACGCGCGTTTCAACTCTTTAGGAAGTCCCTCAGATGTCTGGGCCTCGTTTCCTCATCTACACGTGGAGAGAAGAGCGTCACGGGGCTGTTGTGAGCATCAGGAGATACTCAACACAATGGCTAGCAGGTAGTAGTCCCTCAACAAGGTCAACCATAACCCAGTTAGGGTACAGACGGGAACTCTGCGAAGAGACAGCAAGAGACTGTGAGGGACTCTGGTGTGACCTCTGTGGTCCAGGTTTGGATACAGACGGGGCAGCTGCCCCAGGCCATAAAATCACTCCACAGCTAATGGTTACTGGCCTACTGGCTCCCGGGGGGCTCCTTCCTGTCTGGGTCAGACACTCACTTAGTGGAGTTATACCAAGCATCTCGACGGACTGTGGTCCTGGACTTGCATCTGTCTCTTCCCTAAGACACTCAGTGACTGATACAGTCTCAGGCCTTGCTGTATGAGGAGACCCCTCGGGGTCTCAGCTTGCCTTCTGTAACTCTGGACTTAACTGTTCTTCAGTCCCTTTGGGAAGGCCACCAAAGAGTGAGATGTGATTCTTCTTTTCCTTGGAGACTGGCAGTGTGCCCTATACTGCTCTTTGGGGCATCAAGCTGCCGTGGGAAAGAGAAACGGGCAGGAGCGGCAAGGGCCCTAGCAGACATGTCCAATCCATGGCCCACAGAATACATGTGATCCAGGACGGCTGAGGATGCAGCCCAACACAAAATCCTAAACTGACTTAAAATATGAGAAGTCTTTTTTTTTTTTGCATTTTTTTCCCTTGTACCTCAACCACACAGTAATAAAGCCAAAGGGTTGAAAACCACGCAGATATTTCAGCACGACAGCACCTTTAATGGCAGCCTCTGTTGAGGCCTGAGGTCAGAATACTAAAATGCGAATCACCTCCAGCCACCTACCATATAGCAGGTCCCCCCCCCCCCAGCGGCCGCAGTGCCAATGGAAGGAAGCAGCAGCAGGTGTCATTGCAGTCAGCTCAGCAGCAGCGGGAAGGCGGGCGGGGCATGCTCAGACTACGGGGTGCACAGCAGCAAGACAGCCAGGCAGGGCTCTTACTTGGAAGGTGTTAGACAAAGGTGTAGTGCAGTCCGTTGCTTAAGGGGGGGTAAGGTGGCACCGTCCTGGCGGACAGGGGGGCTTTAGGCGGGAGGAGGGCCAGCTGCTGCACTAGACAGAGCACACAGGAATCACACGGTATATTAGAGTGACCTGTTCACCCACACCACCATATGCCCTGCTTGGCAGGACTGTGTGGCTTGGCCCCGCTGCCCCCAACTGATGGCTGCTCTTGGGAGCAGATCCATGGGGCACAGCTTGCCTGTAGTTTCTGATTCAGGGGAGGGAGCAAGAGTGAAGAAAGGTATAGATTGGGGAGTAGTGCAGAAGGTGTCAGGGCTAAGGTCATCAGCTGTGTGGGAGGAGTGAGAACAAGCCAGGAACGTAGCTCAGTGACAGTGGGCCAGCCTAGCGTACAGAGGCCCTGGGTTCATCTCCAGCAGCACCTAAGACGTGGTGGGGGCAGAGTGAGAGCAAGCGCAGCTGTGAGGAGGGTGCCTGGAGAGGAGGGGCAGCCTCACAGGAGGGGCTCGGAGGCTGCCGAAATGAGCTCTGGGGACACCAGCAAGAGGGTCTGCCTGAGTCCCAGTCCCAGAGCAACACAGACCGCTTCCAGCCCCTTTATGTGTCTCGGACAGAGCAGGGACAGCAGAGATCTCAGAGGCTGGCTTAGTCTGCTTGGTTTCAAGACACGACCTCAGTGTGGCCCATGATGGGCTTGAACTCGCTGTAATCAAGGATGACTTTGGAGCCCTGATCCTCCTGCCTGCATCTCCCTAGCTGGGATTATGGATGTAAGCTAACACACAAGGCTGGATTTCTGGAACTCTGGAGGGTCAGGGTATGGGGACAGAATAGGTCTCTCCTCATTAGTCAATCATGGGGCCTCCCGAAGTGATGTCAAAGCTGCTTCCCACACCAGACTCCTCAGGGCCAGCAGCCACTTGGTCAATTGGATTAGAGGGCCGGTAGAGAGAAGGCACCACTTTGGGTCCTCTGACCATCCATCTGTGAAGTACACCTGGCCAGAGGCGCCATAGAGACACACAACAGCCTCTGCATCCACGGACAAACTACACGGGATGGACCGTGAGGATACCACAGGGAGGCAGATGCTGGTGAAGGAAGAGAGGCTCTTGTATTGTTTTCTTTGTGATAGGGTCTCACTCTGTAGTTCAGGCTAGCCAAGCCTATAGCATGCATGTAGCAATTCTCCTGCCTCAGCTTCCTGACAGCTGGGATCCCAGGCATGAGCTTAAAGCAGCCTTCACACACCACACAGCTGTGTGCTGCTTCTACACCATGGTGATATTCTTTTGGCTAGGCTGGCAAAGCCTTGGCTCCTGAGTCCTGCTTTGTGCCACAGGGTAACTGGCAGGGTTGAGTGGCTCTGGCGTGAGGACCAAGGAAGGGTTTCTAGGCAGGAGTTCTTGCCCCACGAGAAACACCCACTGCGGCATCAGTTCTGTTCCCTTCTTCCTACGGAAAGAAACTCGAGCCCTGCCCCCTTGGTTCAGAGATGGCCAATACAGAGCAGAGAGGCAGCTCTTCTCCTGCTTGGGTCAGGCAGGACAGAGAACATACCCTTAACTGTTACTATCTGCTAACTTCCTGGCTCTAGGACAAGTTATACTGGGAGCAGCCGGCAGGAACTGTCCCCGAAGGTCAACACCCACAGCCTTACCTGCTACCTGCTTGCTGCGCTGAGAGGCCTCTGAGGCCAGGGCATAAGAGATGTTGATGATCCGCTCCTGTTCCTGCAGCTGCGAGTCCAGGTCGGCCAGGCTGTTGCGGTCCTGGCCTGGGGGCTGCAGGTTACACATGCTGTGAGGACAGAGAGAAAGCGTGAGTCTCCGCACCCTAGCCCTCAGCCTCCCCTGTGGAGTGTCTCCCCGGCTGTGGGGAGAAGCGTCTACAACACTTTGGGGGCATCAGATGTGCGTTGCCTCCTTTCTTCCCAGACAAGAGTGTCTACGTCCCGGGAAACCCACAGTGAACATAGCTCCGTTCCTCCTTGCAGGCTGGAGACTCCTGATCCATCCAGATATGAAGTGGGTAATGGAACTCTGAAAGGGAGGCTCACAGGCCAGAGAATTCACTTCCTTGGGTCCAATACTCAGGGTTCAGGAAGTATGTAAAACCCCCAGTGCCCTTAGGACAAACTGAACCCCATCTATGGAGTCTGTGTGAGGAACACAGGCCCTAGTCTAGCACCTCCTGGGTTGGCCTGGCCCAGCTATGGATCTACAACGCAATATGGGCACAAATGTTAAAAGAACCATCATTGGAGGTGACCTCAACTGAGTCTACTTCACTAAGGTCTGGCTTGATGGCCCACACTTGCCCATCACTGGGGACAAATCTGAAGGCATGGACGTTGGGCAGGGACCCTGTACAAGTTCTCCAGAGCCTTCAGACGGCTGGGGGAGTATGCTCACCTGAGAACCTGCCTCTTCAATCAGAGGAATTCACTTGAAATAAAGCCTAGCAAAATATTGACCAGTCAGCCTAGCCTGGCTCTCCCACGGCTGAGCTATCACCTGGACGGGGTTTGTGAGACTTCTAGGGTTGAGCAAGCAAGGGCTGACCTTGAACGAGCGAGGATATTTCGGATCTTCTCAGCCTTCCGGTACCGTGCCTGCAGCTCTTCAAGGCTGGGTGGCTCCTCGGGATCCAGTTCCACGTACCGCTCGGGGATGGAGACCTTCTCTGGCTTAGACAGCTGGGAGGAGGATCGGGTGGTAGAATGGAGGATAACCTCAGATGCTCTGATCTGAGATCTGTCTTTTCCACCCTCCCACCCTGTGACAAAGCAAACAGAGTCCACAGAGGTGAGGAAACTTGCTAAGATCATCAAATGAACCAGCTGTGGAACCAACGACTTGACCCTGGGTCTCACACCAAAGCAATGCTGTACTTCCTGCTACACTAGACAGCTTTCTAGAGGCCAAGGGGAACAGCAAGGCGAGCAACACGGAGAGCATCTCACGGGAAGGACGAGATCCCTAGTGCTACACCCAAGGCTGCAGTGTTCTGACTCCAGCCATACCCACTCAGCGGGAGCTCCAGTGTCCTTAACAGCTAAGGGCTTTTCTTCTGCCCTTTGTAATTCAGAGACGGGACGCCCTTCAGAAAACCCTCCGTAATGGATGAGTGCTGGATCAATGGACAGAGGGAGAGGAGTCCCTGCCCTGCAAAAAACGCTTCAGACCTGGGCTGTAGCACATGCATTTAACCCCAGCACTAGGGAGGCAGAGACAAGTGGATCTCCAGACTACAGAGTGAGTCCCAGGCCAGCCAGGGCTACCTAGAAAGATCCTGTCTCGAAACAGAAAGCAACAAAACCCAACCAACCAAACAAACAAACAAAATGATCTACAGTCTGGCAGCAGAGAGACCACCAAAGCTGATGGGAAACCATTTCCTGTCTCAAACACACTTCTGAGTCTGGGGGCATACAGATCAGACTGCGCTGACTGGAAAGTTTAAGCCATCAATAACAGCATGCGACTGGCTGATAAGCAAGGTCATTTCCACACTTCTGGGCAGAGTGGATTTTCCACTCACCTCAATAAAAGTGTCAGTGGATGAAGACAGGTGACCCTCTTTTCAGTTCTCTGCCTTCTTCCCCTCAGCCTGACTCTGCACGGTTTATCTCTGTCACCTTTACTAAAGGCTCTCTCATCCTTTCCTCTGGGACAGGGCCCTAGAGGCACTTCATCCCTAACCTTAGGGGGTGTCACCCAAGGACAGAAGTGATTCTCTAGTTCCCAGGTGACAAGAGCTCTCCCCTCATACTACCTAGAGTCTCAGCCCCCCCAGCACCCTTTCCTACAGGGATGCTTAACTTGCGCCAGAGAGACAGAAGGCTCAGCAGGTAAAGGTACTTGCTGCCAAGCCCGATGACCCAAGTTTGATCTCGGGGACCCCACATGGTGGAAAGAACCAGTCAACAGGCTGTTCTCTGACCTCTATACTCAAGGGTAGACGGTATACAAGCACAGGTGCCCACACACGCACACATACACACTGAATTTTAAATTTAAAATAAATAAGTAGGTAAGTAAATAAATAAATAAATGTAAAGGTAATCTTGCCAGCACCAACCAGTCAGAGTCCCTGTTTTCACCAGCATTCTAAAGCTCTGAAAAGATCTGATCGCACTTTTAGGGCCATTGAAGGCCGTGACTTTCAAAAACATAACCTAACTCGCCTCAAGGCAAGTTAGGTTTTTTTTGCCCTTGACTGGGTTGATTTCAGTTTCAGTAACAGAAATGAACCCACATGGCCCTTCGCTTTGTTAAAAGGCGGCAAAAAATATCTGCTATTCCCAACCAGGACAGATCTAGAGGAAGGAAGTGGATTGCATTGTAGCAGGATTTAGGTTAGAGATAAAGAAAAACATTCTCCCTGGGCTAGCGGGCCAATTAGGACACCAGAGGGCATCCTTGCATTGCCAAGGCAGCACATGGAGGTTCTTTGTGAATGAAAAAGTCCAGCCTGTTGGCTTCCGCTGCTAAGGGTGTCAGAGAAAGGCCTGGTGGCAGGAGGCTGGCCATGGAGCAAGAATGAAGAATGCAGTAACTCAAGCATCAACTTACCTACACTGTTCTTTGTTCTCAGAGCCCCCTCCCTCATGAAACCCTAACCATTGGCAGAACCAGCTTGTAAATGGATCTGCCCTGCCTGTTGGAGACAGAAGGGCTGAGCAGTTCTGTGTGCTCGGCAAATGTGAGAGCCAGGTTCACACACACACACACACACACACACACACACACTATAACAGTGGCAACCCCCCGGGGAGGGTACTTGAGACTGTCTCGTGTCAAACAGACCTGTGGAAGACTTAAGAGTCCCACTCAAACTCATGCTACACACGGGGAAAATGCAGTAGGCCAAGTCCCAATACAAAGGTTTGGGGACACTGAAAGTTCATACAGCCGTCTTCCATCTGCAAAGATGTACAGCATACCAACTGTGTGCCACCCCAGGGCTAGGGATGCAAAGAATGAAAGCAGCTGCAGACACTGCCACAGACCAATGGTGAACAGAGATGTCTAGAGACTAATTGTTACTTGGGCACTTGCCCCTTTCCTTTCTCTTGCCATGTTTTCCTTGGCCTGCCCTGTCATGAGGCAACTGAGCCACTAGAGGGCACTAGAAGCATTCAAAACCAAAACTCTCAACTCCCGACTGGCAATGTCTTCTGTGACATTTCAGACCGGCCCTGTATTTCACGCCATGTATGATAACTACAGTCTGCCTAACAGGCCATTTGCATAGGCCACCACTAATGATCCGGGGAACATTCTCTAAACCTCTTGGGAACATGCTGAATCACTTAATCCCCCCACACCTCCATTAAGGGCACAGGGTACAATTTGCTCCCAAATAGAGAAACCAGCTTAAACATTACTAGAAAACGCTGATGACTTTATGGTCTCAAGGCGCTATTCATGTATGCACCTTCTTGATCCACAGTGAAGTCGAACCCCTGACTGAGTGAGACTGCAAGTCAGGCTAGAAGCCTTAATTCCATAGCTTCTCGGAAGTGTGAAAGAAGCCCCCATCCTCACCTCTCTGCTGATGTCCAAATCATAGTCTTGTGGCTCTAGGTCCAACTCCATGACAGGTGTGGCCTGCACTTTTAGCCAGCCGTCTTCTCTGTCTTTTCTGTCCCCCTGAGCAGCCCGCTCCAGCAGCTGCAGGTCAAAATCTTGTTCTCGCTTCCACTAGCAACAGAGGAGAGGGTTAACCTCACTTCCCGATTCATCAATGAGCCACACAGGACCCCGAGGCCTGGTGTCCATGAGATGGACCTTTCAGACATTAAGCAAGTGTCGGAGCCGTGTGTGTCACTGAAAACAAGGCCTCTGCTCGGTCCTGTGGTCTCTTCCACACTGCTGGCCGTGTTCTAAGACCTGAGTGTTCAAATGTGCATCCTTAGGGAACTGGCGGAAGACCCATGACTTTTTCCTTACAGTGGTCCACAGGTATCTAAAACGTTCCCAGGTCTAAAAGGGTGAGCCCAGAATGACCTGCCCCATCCAAATTCTCCTCCCCAAGGCCTTCTGGCTTAGGAGCCGTACACTCCAGGAGCACAAACAATGGGAAAAAACCAAGTCCTTCACAGCCTTCAAGCTCTTGGGGATGACCTCTCTACAGAGCTCTCAGCAGGGCTGATTCGGAGTGCAGGGACCTGTATCCCAGCAGGGGTAGAGTTCTGATCAGTTCCCAGGAGTTGGCTGGCAGCCAGTGTAGCAAAGGGCTGGGGAAAATGGTAACCAATGAGATAAGACATTTTCCTTAAACTAGAAAGGGAACTAAACCTGACACTAAATGTAAGGCCAGATGCACCTGCCCCGAGGCCATTTCACAGTGGCAACTCTGTGTCAACAGTCTCTTCACAGGAGGGGAAAATCTACCCAAGAATGTCTGCCCAGCTCCAAGATGGCTTCTTGTTCCGCCAGGCCTCTGACCTTAAGGGCTGCCCTTATGAGGGTGGAAGGATGGATACTTAGGCATCAGGCCATTGCCTCTGTCTCACTCCATTTACCTCACAAGGCCCTAGCAGCCATGGATGCTTCAAACCCATCCCATCCCCAAGCCCGTGGCCATATCAGCGCGGTCCACACATTCATGCACAAGCTCAAGGTCTCCATGTCAAACCAATCCAGTTTTCCAATTACAGTTGGGGAGAATTAGGCCATTAAAGTTCAGGAATAAATTTACTGATTAACAAAGGAAACACACATTTTCTTACACGCTCACAAGTGCTCAAATAGAGACAAGTCCTCATTTAAACCCAGCCTGATTGCTTCCACAAACAGCAAAAGCTCACCACACTCTGCAAAGTGCCCTGGGGAAGAACCACGCCAATCCGTCATAGAAAGCAATATGTTTGTTTATTGGCGTTGATGAGACTTACACAAGCCTTTTTTTTTCCTTTCCAAAGAAAAATTACAAGGTATTGGAGTTCCGGTTCTGAGATACTCTCTACATTTCCGACAGCATGTTATAGAAAGTCAGGGTTACCCCATATGATACTTACTTATAAAGCTCAAAGTTAATGGGTTTGTAGCTTTTAAAGACATTATTCCAGTCCTTTGGTGACAGACATTTGGAGAGGCCCTCTGCACACAGTTTGCTTTGTTATTCATTCAGTTACTACATCTGAATTGCAAAGGCTTTTCCATAAGGAATAGTGTGATGGGATCAGAGGAGTTAAAACCAAATGGCCCCAGACTCTAGAACACACATGTGTACTCACTCTCTAACGTTCAGGTCTGCTGTCCAGTGTAAGGCATGGAATCTGATAAATTCCCAATGCCCCGCCCTCTGCTAATGATTATGGTCCCCACAGAGCAGCTTTGGGGTGGACGCATTATCAGTAGCTGGCCTACACAAAGCAGGGCGGTGGAAAGAAAGTCACACCTAGAGATGTCCGCTAGGCTAGGGAGACAGCTGCTAACACAAGCCTGGTCAGAGACAGCACTGGCCGGTTAGAGAAGGCCCGTGCCAATTGGAGCGTCTGAGAAGACAATCAGGCAGGATTAGAGGCAGTGAGCGGCGACACTAGAAGCGAGAGAGCTTGTGCAATGAATTAGGGAGAGCAGACGGGCTAGAGGGCTGGGGAACTGGGGCTCCAAACCCAAACGCCAAATGGAATGTCTCCACAATGGGCCTAAGGCAACCGTGGGTGGATAGCACACCAGCCATCAGGAGGCAGCACCGAGCTCCCCAGCCCTCCTGAGTACCTGAGTGCTTAGCACCACAGGTTGTGGGAGGCAACCAGCACCTCAGGGTTGGGGCACCAACCCTTCCTTAGTCAATTGCCTCCCCCGGCTCCAGTATCTGCTGGATGTGGTTGACTTGCACATAATCTCTTTCCTCACCATCTTCCTCTCCTCCTTCAATCCTACATTCTCAAGTCCTTAATTCAGCTGGGAGGCCCCTCCCACTTAGCTTGGAGGATGGGCGAGACCTCTGTCGCTAGAAACCTCCCTATTACTCTGATTCCGGGTCATCCTCTGGCCAGCTCACACGTGCAGCTGGGGTCGTGGACAAACAGCCCCTCAGGATGTTCTTTCAACCATGTAGGTCACCCTGGGAGGTGACATGTGTACACTTGGGGGACTTGGGGGAAACTCTGGCCTCTGTCCCAGCCCCATCTAACATACTGAGCCAAGATCTCCAGGCAGTGGCTGGCTGAGGTATCTAGCTGAGAGCACGCCCGGTCTTTCTCCTTGGCTCAGGGTCCGCTTGCGCTCCCGGACCAAGGCCTTCTGGTGTCGCTTCATCCGCTCCAGCTGTTCCTCCGCGCTCATCTTGCCCCGCTGGTGGTCCCCTGAGTACAGGCGCTCCAAGGCACTCTTAGGTCTCTGCAAAAGAGGTGAGACGCAGAGTGGACGGAGCTAGAAGCACAGCTGCTTCCTGCTTTTAGCACAGGGTCTCAGGAAGCCCAGGCTGGCCTCAGGTTCGCTCTGTAGCTGAGGACAGTCTTAAACTCCTGATCCTCATACCTGTACCTCACAAGTGCTGGATTGCCGATGTTGGCAATCAAACCTGATTTCTGCAGCGCTGGGGATGAGTCAAGCCCAGGGCCTTGTACATACTAGGCACATAGTCTACCAATTGAACTGCACCCTTGCCCTCTCCCGCTTAGCCTCTCTTTGCAGTACACTACACGGGCTCGTGTCAGTCACAGAAAATCACTTCCTCTCAGTACCCAGTGCCCCCACCCGAATGAGTCTTCTGGGCAGAGGCAGACGCTGAGGCCGGGCCTATCCAACCGAGCCAATAATCTGTACTCCAGGACGGACATAGGGTACAGGCTTCTGGGACTTCTCATGACCCTGACAGGTTTGGTAGCCATCAGAAAATAGAGATGGCAGCCCGGTGGTGATGGCACGTCTTTAATCCCAGCACTTGGGAGGCAGAGGCAGGCAGATCTCTATGATCTACAAAGCAAGTTCCAGGATAGCCAGAGCTACACACAGAGAAACCCTGTCTCAAAAAACCAAAAGGGAAATAGAGATGGCAGGGTAGTGGCTTTCTTGGTAAGCAAGGGGGTGACAGAACCCTAAATTCCCCAAGGCTCCCAGGTCACTGCACACCCCAAGGCCCCTCCCACTGAGTGTGAGTCCCTCCACATCCCTGGCCACTTACAGAGAAGGTCATACTGCTGTTTCCGGCATTCGGACCCCTCCGGAGAGTGACGTAGGGAGCAATGGTGGATGACTGCTGGAGCCTGGATGTGGAGCCCGAGAGCCCTAAGCAAGGAAGGAGAATCAAGTGGCTGTGGTATATGGTTCAGCGCTCCCAGGCCTTCCCTAGCCACCCCACTCTCCTGAGGGCCAGCAGGCTCCACTCATAACCCACTTGTCTTGCTTTTTTCTCCTTGAGCCCAGATGGGGCACCCCAGGAAGAGAGGAAGCTTGGCCTGAGGGTGGCCTTTGTCCCTGTAGAAGCTTTGTGTGAAAAGGGGGGTACAAGAACATTCACCCCTCTGCTTCAGTGGGGAATCCAGCTAGGGATGAGCAGGGAGCCCAGTTAAGGAGACCATGAGTGTAAGAAAGGACGGACCAAGTCTCAAGCTGACACAGATCTGAGGTGGCCTCAGGGCTGATGGTTCTTAGTGCTCCAGCCTGCAGTCCACAGCGATCTGGAGCCAGAGCTCAGGACTGGCAGCTTCCTCTGTGATCAGCTAATTGCACTTGTTTAATTTCTCTCACCCTCAGTTTCTTTCTTTTTTACTTATTTTATGTGGATCAGTGTTTTGCCTGCATATATATCTGTATGCCACATGGGTGAGCTATGGACAGTTGTGAACCACCACATGGATGCTGGGCACTGAACCGGGTCCTCTGGAGTAATCAGCACCCTTTAATCACTACGCCGTCTCTCCAGCCCCTGACTCAGTTTCTTGATCTCTAAAATGGGAGTCATAACAGCCCCTGCCTACCAGTGCTATTGAATATGGGGCTAATATAAAATCTTCGACAGTGTCCGATTTTAGGGCAATCACTATTGTTGCTCCTGGAAATAGGAAAGGGAGGAAAAACAGACGACTCGAAAAGAAAAGAGAGATCTGTGGGTGGGAGGAGGTCGGGCCAGTCCTCCCTTCTCAGCAGTCACAGTTAGACCCAAGCTGCAGACTGAGGCCTAGGATCTGAGGCCCAGGTAGGGGCTATGAGTGGTATAGTGTGGACCCTGAAGGGCTCCAGAAGGGTCTTGCCTTACCTCTGCCTGGCAGTGTCTGGTACCTGCTCTCAGAGCCCACGAGGCCCAGGGAGGGCTGAGGCACGTCCCCACTGAGGCTGGCCAGCTCTGGCTCGCTCACATAGGACCGGAGCTCCACCTGCGGACAGAGTCTGAGGCTATGAAGTCACTGGTGTCACACCACCCTCCCCACACTCCGTGGGCATGCTCCATCTTCTTCGGCTCACCTTTGAGTCGCCATTCACACACTGGCCCTGCTCCCGGTCCCTCTTTCTTTCGTCAGACTGTCGCTTGAGGCCCCGCACAGATGTGTGCCGTATGACGGTGGCTTCCTTAGGCAGAGGTGGCACAGCTGGGGGCTGGTCCTCTGGGCTGTAGAGTTCAGGAAGTGGTGGCCTGGGGGGTGCCTCATCTTCCTATTCAGAAAGAGAACCAGACCCCGTGTCCAGAGGGATGGTATTAAAGTGGGGAGGAGGGCTGGCTGTTACTCAGCATTGCCACATGCTTGACCACTTCAGGGTCACATAACCATCCCAGCCAAGGAAGCTTCCGGGGTCACTTCCACTCCAACTGCTTTTGATCCAACATGCTTTCTAGTTTCAAAGTGTTACCCAGTAAGTGTGTCCCCAGGTCCTGCACTTGGTGTCCTGGCTCTCCATCTTTGGCAGTGTCAAATGACACCGGCTTCCCATGTCCTCCAGAGGAGGTGGGAGCCTGACCATCTCTCCTGAGATGATAACAGCACCCTGGGGAAGAGACATCTACCAGCCCCATGTGGTCAGCCTGAGCAGACTCCTGGACTTGGGTTCTTTGTGTGGGGATCGGCTCACCAGCCTGCACCCTCCTGCTCTTTCTCTGGGAAATAAACATTCTTACAGAGTTTCTACTTCTTTCTGGCTCTGACACTGCTGTTCACTTCCTGGGAGGCAGGGAACAAGACCAGGCTCCTTGGTACTCGATGTGCTCGGCTGGTTCTTAGGGGCTGTGGCTCCTTCATGCTAGGAGACCATGCCTGATCGCCATGAAAATTCATCCAGATGGCTGCTGTACCTCCTTCCTCCCTTTTATTTTCTTTTGGTTTTTGGAGAAAGGGTTTCTTCATGTAGCTCTGGCTATCCTTGCACTCACTATATAGACTAGGCTGGCCTCAGAGATCCACCTGCCTCAGCCTCAAACTCAGTGCTGGGATTAAAGATGTGCGCCATCACCGCCTGCCTTCCTCAGCTCCCCCTTCCTTTCTCCAGTTTGACACTTAGACACTTTTTTAAAAAATATTTTATTTATTTATTATGTATACAATAGTCTGTCTACATGTATGCCTGCAGGCCAGAAGAGGGCACCAGACCTCATTACAGATGGTTGTGAGCTACCATGTGGCTGCTGGGAATTGAACTCAGGACCTTTGGAAGAGCAGGCAATGCTCTTAACCACTGAGCCATCTCTCCAACCCCCTTAGACACTTTTTGTGGCCCTTGTTTCTGTGTTCTTTGAAATTAGCCAATCCTGTATTTATTTATTTATTTATTTATTTATTTATTTATTTAGGTGTTTTGAGACAGGGTTTCTCTGCGTAGCCCTGGCTGGCCTGGAACTCAGAGATCCACATGCCTCTGCCAGCATTAAAGGTATGTGCCACGATGCTGGGACCATTTTGTAAATGCTTTTTAAAATGATAGTAAATTAAAGAAATAAGCCAAGCAACAGTGTGGGATCCCTGTATGCACAGTGGGGAACACACAGAGGAGCTGTGTTCTCTCCTGGCCTAATTCAAGTGCTTAGGGATGCAGACACGGAAGCCAAGACCTGTGGTCCTCTTTTTATATTCTAATCAGTAGTGAGGGAATTCTGTTTCCTCAGGCAAATCTAGAAGGAACTTAACTAAATCTCTGTCCCTCTGAAGAACTCAAGGTTCACGGTTTGAGGGGTAACTCTGCTGAACCAAGCTGCTCACCTGCACAGGGTTTCTCTGCAGCTTTGGAGCCTGTCCTGGAACTCTCTCTATAGACCAGGCTGGCCTCACACTCACAGAGATTCCCCTGCCTCTGCCTTCCAAGTGCTGGGATTAAAGGCATGTACACCATCCAGCTCACTGTCACATTTTTACATGTTATCTTCAAAATGGATATTTTAATAAGGATTTCACACTATATTCAGGCGCATGTGGGTATGTGCAAATGCCCTTGGAAGCCAGAGGCTTCAGATCTCCTGGAGTTGGAGTTATAGATGGCTGTGAGCCACCTGACACTGGTGCTGGAACAAAATTTCCACCCTCTGGAAGAGCAGCAAGTGCTCTCAATCACGGAGCTGTCTCTCCAGCCCCTATATCCTTCTTTAAACATTTTTAACATTTATTTTTATTTTCTATCTACGGGTGTTTTGCCTGATGGACGTCTATGCACAAGTTCTTGGAGTCCATGGAAGCCAGAAGACAGCTCATCAGATGCCCCAGAACTGGGGTTACAGTCAGTGTTAGCTGTCATACGGGTGCTGGGCATGGAACCCCAGCCTTCTGGAAAAGCAATTAATGCTCTTAAATGCTTAGCCATCTCTCCAGCCCCAGGACAGATACTTCTGTTACACAAATATAAATGTCTAAAACAAGCAAACAACCATACGAAATAGTAACAACCGGGGCTGTCAACAGTTAAAAGCACTGACTGTTCTTCTAAGAGGAAACTGAGGTAGCTCAGAAAAATGATGAACTTTTTTAAGAACCCAGTGAAAAGCTGAGGACAGGCTAGTACCTTCAGCGCTGTTTTTAACTCTGGCTGCCAGGCACCCTTCAGCACATGGGCAGCCTCCTGTCCAGCAAGGCTGCTGGGGTTGGAGAAAAAGATCTCAAGACGGATTGAAAACAGTGATTCTCTCAGTGCAGCTTTTAAGAGTCATCACCCAAGCTGGGGTGGACTCTGCAACGATGCGGATGTTGGGGCGTCACTCAAGTTGCTGTAAGTCAACCCTGCTTAAGGAAGCCCAATCAATGCATGGGTCACCAGGTACTGGGGTGATGTCATTTCTTTGGTCTGCTGTCTGTGCCTTATACTTGTTCCTCTCTCTGCAGGAAGTCACACAGCATGCCCTCTGGCCCTAGCTGCCACAGCTTACCACCTGAGGCTTCGCCTTGGTTGGTGACTGAAGAGGGGACATCACTTTCCTCAGCTGGGGCGGATGAGGTCGGTATGGCACGTAGGTCTGCAGCTGCGGGAAAAGTCGGACCTCCAGAGGTGTCCGCACAGGGCTGGTGGGAGGACTAGGCTGCAGGGCTGGCTTGCTGTCAGTTGGAGAGAGTGAAGGCACGGACGGGTGAGGGAACAAAGGCACCGTTTTCCTTTCTGCGAGGATGAACAGAAACAATACACGGTGGAATCAAGACGCTGTTTCACCATGGAGACGCAGCCTCTCTGAGAGCCATCCCGCATGCCTACCCTGTCCCTGCACTCAGGAAGATGGTTGCTGTCTTACCTGGATTTTTGACAGACCCCACCAGGACTCTGTAGTTCTCTTTATTCGCACTCAAGCCTGCCATGACATCTTCGATCCTCCACAGATCCTTCTGTATCTGAGACTTCTCCTGGGAAAGACAGGGGCTGGTTCAGGCTCTTGGCTCCTCACTTCTGAGGATTTATGATACCTCTTCAGTCATAGTCCCTCACCACAGGGGTGGTAAAAACCTTTGAAAACCGGCCAGGGCAAGCACCAAGCCTACTCAGTCTCCTTGAGAAGCAGACCAGTGAGGAATGCTGGGAGCAGTGTTCGTCAGCCCACCTGGCCTACTTTAGCTAACTTAAATAAATTGTCTTGAGCAGCACAAGACTCAACCCCAATGATGTACGCAACACCCCGTCAATTTAACAGAGACAGAGAGGGAAGAGAAGAGGGGAAGCCATAGAATCGGGCAAGGCGAGGGGAAGAGAACAGATTTTCAGTTTCACAAGATGGAAAATTCTGGAATATGGCTGCACAACATGAGAATGGACTCAACACGGCTCTAGAGAACTCTTAGGATGCCTGGTGTGAGGGTGCACACCCTTACTGCCAGCACTCAGGAGGCAGAGGCAGTCCTGCTTTACATAGCTGGAGGCCAGCCTGGGATACATGATGAAATGAGAGAGAGAGAGAGAGAGAGAGAGAGAGAGAGAGAGACAGAGACAGAGACAGAGACAGAGACAGAGACAGAGACAGAGACAGAGACAGAGGGGGGGATTTGTGTGTTAGGGTTTCAAGTTCAACCCCTGGGTTATATAGTGAGACTTGTCTCAAAAACCATGGGCTACAGATAAACCTCAGCTACAACCAGAAACAACATTGGGAAGATTTTGCCAATGGCAGTCACTTAGAATGTTCAAGTGTTACACTACAAATGGCGGACCATCTCCAGTGAAGGGTATTACGGGAGGAATAGCAGCAGGAGAACGGCATACTCTGGGGATTCTCTAAGGTCATCCTTGAACCAGAGGCAAGACTCCCCAGTGTCCTGGACTGGTCTCTCAGAACCACCTGAGTGATGGATGACATTAGGCCCATAGGGGGCAAGAGGGACTCCCCAAAGAAGTTCCTTGGCTTCCTAGGGCAACATCTGAGTCTACATCTGGGTCAGAACTCCATCGTTACTTAGCAAGCCCAGCTCCCAGAGTGGCATAGCATGCTGTCCTGTGCACAAGAAACCTCTAGGAATACTTGCTGATTCAAATAAATACACGGAATCAATGTTAGAGCCCTGAAACAGAAATAGACCTGAAGCAGAGTTGGAAAGCAGGCCATTTTCCATTTTTAAAACGTGAGGGTTGGGACAGCAGCCTGCTGCCTACTGCAATAGGAGAACACAGGCCAGCTAGAATGGCCTGACCTTTAAGCTAAAGCCACCTTTTCCAAATTGACCACAGGACACAGAAATGGGGGTCACCCAGCCTGGCCTCCAGAAAAACAAATGAGTATAGATGAGAGAAGAGGACCCTCCAGGGACTGAATTCACACTCTCTCCTCAGGTCAAGGAGACTGCCAGAAGCAAGAGGAGGCTAAACTTCCTACACTTGTCCAGAGAATCCAAGAGAAACTTGCCCTGCATTCCAAATGCCCTCCAGGTGGGTATGGGTCCTGAACTGGGCTCCTCTTGCCTCTGCTCTTTTAAAGGTCCAGCCCTTCCCCAAACACTGAGGGCCAGACATTCAGAGCAAAGAAGCAGGGGAACTGAGGTGAAGCTTCTCATCATGGCAGAAGGAATCCCCAAGGGAGAGCTTGGGGTAGCTGTTTGGCAAGCTCACAGCCTAATAGGACGTTAGGGAGCCGAGGGAGGTGACAACTCTTTTTCTTGGTCACCTGGAAGAAAAAGGTTCTTCTGTGTCGTTCCTGCAGGGTCTGCTTCAGCTGTTCCACATCCCTCTCCAACTTCAGGTACTCATTCCAGGCATTTTCCATCTCCTATTGGCAAAGAAAACACTTCTGGTCCCCAGGTCCCCCTCAGCCCAGTCCCCTCGAGAATACCCTCCCCCCCCCCTAACCTGATAACTACTAGGTATATGGGAAGGAGAGGCTTAGGCATCTTGGTGAAAAGGAGATGGAAACAGGTAACCTTGGCTACCTGTGTTGCTCGCTCCCTACCCGAAAACGGGTTCCCCCGTCTGGTAGAAATGCCAGCACCACATTGGATTGACAGCTGCAATAGCGGAAATGCTGACATGCTGGAGCGCACTGTGCACAGCCTAGACTACAGCCTGAAGACTTCTCCACAGAACTGGCCCTCCCTCAACTATCCTGATGGGAAGAAGCTGAAGGAGAGGTGAGTCAGACATGATACCCCTGGATATCCTGCCACCAGGGGATAACCTGCCACCAGGAGGCAGCGACAGGTTCTCACCCCTGGCCTTCAACTCAACAGCAAGGGTGATGAGAATACAGCCCCCAGGGTAAGTGCCTATCACCTCTTCACCCTCCACCTACCGTGGACTCCCTGCAGAGCTCTGCCCGGATGTGGATGAGGTCCTCCTGGAGGAGTCTCTGCTGACATGTGATCTTTTCCAGGTGCTGTGGTTGGTCTCGGTATTGTTCTGTCTGCCTGTGCAGCACCTCCAGCACGGACTCTAGCTGGTCCTGTGCCACAACGGGCCAAGAAAACAGCATGGGAGGACTGTCCTCCCCAGAGGAACCAAACAACTGAGACCAAAGAGGCCAGAGCTGAAGACACAGGGCTTTAGACAGCAGCTTAGACTGGCCCATTAGGCAAGTCTCCAAAATCTCCATGCCTCAGTTTTCTTATCTACAAGGTAGGTACAGAACCTTTTGAGTCTTTATAGATTATATAGAAACAAATGAAAGAAATGACAGAAAAATTTTGCAAACTCTTCTGACAAAAAGGCATGGCACAGATCTTCAACAC
Organism: Alexandromys fortis; assembly: GCF_014885135.2. Taxonomy (NCBI): domain Eukaryota; kingdom Metazoa; phylum Chordata; class Mammalia; order Rodentia; family Cricetidae; genus Alexandromys; species Alexandromys fortis. Next base: position 9,469,907 of record NW_026067926.1, on the reverse strand, counting down.
CATGAATATGTCTTATTAAAATACAAAAAGGAAAAAAGTCTCTCTGAGAGTCTCACTGTAGCCCCAGCTCACTCCTGTCTTCCATCTAGACTTGCAGCCTTCACAGCCCAGATCCCTGGGGAAAGGAAGCTGAGGAAGTGAAAGGCTTTGCCCATTGTGACGAGGGCCATTCCCTCCACGGCAGGCCTTTGGGTTCCTCATGTCAAGTCATCAGGCCTGCCAGTGGTTCAGACTCCCAGGCTGAGACACGGGCCAGAACAGAATTAGGGGTACTAAAACCAAGCAGACTAAGGTTCTTGCGAAAAGGACAGGAGACTCAGATACAAGTCTTTGGGGAACACCCTCAGACCAAAAAAGGATTGAATAAACTAACACCCATTTTATTTATTGTTTGTGGTTTTTAAACAGGGCCAAGCACTGCATAGCTGAGGATGACCTTAAAATTCTGATTTCCCCTGGAGTCTACCTTTCAAGTGCCAAGGTTATGGGTGTGTGCTAATCACCCCTGGTTTATATGTGATGCTGAGGATGGATGCTGGGGCTTCATGCATGTTAGGCAAGCACTATATAACCTGAGCTACATTCCCGGCACCTCCTGTTGACTGATGCTAACACAAGAGTGCAAACGCTGCGCCAGCAAAGACAGGAGTGACTGCATGTCCCTCCGCCCACCCACTACGAAGCAAAGATGATGCGTACTTTATTCTCCTTGAGAGCTCGGATCTTGTCTTCCAAGTCCTGGAGGATCCTGTCTTGTTCACAGAAAACACTCAACTTGACCTATAAGCAAGAACAAGTTGGAGAGGACAGGGGTGGGGTGGGGGGAGGTGAGAACAGGGAATGGACTCAGGAATAAGAGCAGAAAGCCTCTGGGGAGAGCACCACGTGAACCCTGCGGGAAACTGCCCAGGTCCAGTCAGGAGGTGGCCGAAGAGCCAGCCTGGCACTGGTAACTCACATCAACGTCACTTTCAGCGATCTTCATCGGCTTCAGACTTCGATCCTTAAGAAGATCTCGGCCTGTCATCTGGGAGGTGAACAATTTAATGATTAACTTGGGGGGCGGAGCCAAAACTCAGGAAGGAAGGTTAGTCCTATGGTAGATGGAGGTGGGAGTCTCAGCGGAGGCAGGAGGCTCATGGCACATGATGGGCAGAAACTTGAGCACTATCTGCATTGTTTTAATTTTCACTTTATGGAAAAAATGAAACCTTTTGATGACCCTAAAATTATTACATTTCTCAAATTAAAGAAAACACAGGTGCTCAAGTTACAGGGTTATCGGTTTTAAAGGTGTCTGCCCCAAGTGAGCATGACACATTTCTGTGGGTCTTCATAAGTCTGCCAAGAATAAGAGAGGCCTGCTACCGTACCTAGGGACAACAGAGGACTACACCCCACTGTCCAGTCTGTTTCTGGTCTCTGAGAAGCCCAATTCCCCATGGACAAGGTCAGCCTTCCTCACCCTATACTGCTAAAAGATCCAGCCAAAGGGAGAAGGTGCCCAGGTCAGGTTCACACCTAGACAACAGGTTTGGCTGCCTTACCATCTCAACAAAGCAATGAACAAGTCACCCACACTTCCAGCCAGTGGAGCATCCCTGTCCACATCCTTGGTCAACAGTAAGCAGGCAGCTTGCTGCCTCCCTGCTCCCGCTGACCCCCTATCAGCTGACTCCAACTCTCATTTCATGCTTCCATTTCCCCGAGGCACCTTCCTGCCATAGGCTGTGTAGGTGCGGGCTCCCAGGGTCAAGACAAGGCTAGGTCTAATGCACCTCAAACCATGAGCCCATCTCTGTTCTGTTCTGAGGCTCTGAGCAGTGGACACAGAAAACAGCAGGTAGTGTGTATGTGCTAGGCAGAAGGCCCCAGGATGGACAGTTGTTGGACAGATAGCTTTGTTTTCTCTTCACTCCATCTGGAAGGCCCAAGACGCTTGTGAGTCTGAATCAGGAGTCAAAATGCATTAGCAATCATTCCCTTCAGACTAACCACATCCACGTGCCCAGCTGTCCTACACCCAACCTCAGCAAGTCCAGGCCAATAGCAAATGACTACTTTTAAAGGAAATATTATTTGCCAGGCAGTGGTGGCGCATGCCTTTAATTATAGCACTTGAGAGGCAGAGGCAGGTGGATCTCTGAATTCGAGTCCAGCCTGGTCTACAGAGACTTCCAGGACAGCCAGGGTTACACCAAGAAACCCTGTCTCAAAAAACAACAAAAGAAATTATTTATTTTACATGCATGGGTGTTTTGCCTGCATGTGTGTCTGTGTACCATATGCATGGGTCTGTGTACTCATGGAGACCAGAGAAGGTACTGGATCTCCTGTGATTGGAGTTACAGTTGTAAGTTGCCACATGGGTGCTTGGAATGGAAACCGAGTCTTCTGGAAGAACATCCAGTACTTTTAACCACTGGGCCGTCTCACTACCCCCATCACTACCCCTTGCTTTGAGCTGAGGACTGATTCTATTCGGCCACACAGCAGAGGGCAGGGACTCTGGCCTGGTTTGTTTTGTGATAAAGCCTGACTGGAATATAACGCCTGGCTTAAGGGAGGGTGCTCACCAATCATTCATGGAACTTCTTGGGATCTGTGTCAGAGTATGTGTGCATACATGGATGTACACAGTTAGAACATACAGAGCCCTGAAACAAGCCCTTCCAAGGGGAGGGCTGTGAGTCGGTCTCTTCTCTGAAGAAGCTGGCCTAAGCTCGTTAACCAGCTAGAAATCACTTTCAAATTGAGGTGCACTCTGGGGATTTCCCCAGCAAACTCCTCCCCCTTTTCCCCTGAAGCTTTTTTACTGTGGATGTCTCTGCTGCTTAAATAAGGCAGAGTCTCTAACTGAGCAGCGCCTCGTTTATCCAGCATCATCAGGGAAGAAGTGAGGTATCTACACACAAAGGCGTTCTGAGAAAGCAGATCAAAATTAAGCTTTCTGGTGGCATTCCCTCTGAAAGGGTGCCCTTCACTGCTGTCCTTAGCACAACTCTGGAGCCAATCTTTCACTCCCCCCACCTCCTGGGAAAGTCACATTCCCTCTTTTCTAAGGAACAGCCCCCCCCCCTTGTCCTCTTTACTGTGACGTTTATAGGATGCTGGGAGCTAGGAATTCAAAGTCCTCGTCTTTCTTTCTTCCCTTTGAGTGGGTCTGGTGCCCTTCAGGGTGTCCCTCTCCCAGGGTGCCTGTCACTGCTGTGGCGCTTAGAGTAGCTGATAACAATGATGTTTGCTCAGTTCTCCTCTCCAGACCTCTTAACCATGTTAGGGGTCACTGTGGAGACTAAGATGTCTTTTCTATCTTTGAAGCCCAGCCAAGACCTGGCATATGGAGGAGATACGGAGAATGTTTGCTAAGTGAGTTCATGAACATGTCAAGATCAGATTGGCCAGTTTGGCTTCCAATGGAGTAAAGGTCACAGGCCATAGGGCACCAGCTTCCTGGAAGCTCTTCTACAGCTCCGAGGTCCCCCCCCCCCCCGCCCCGCTTAGCTCCGTTCCAGAGAAACAGAGAAAGGATGCTCTAATGAATAATCACAGCCAGAGGTAGTATGTGGCATCTAAGTTCCCTTTTTTAAAATTACACTGTGATAACAGTATTTATATCCACGTAAAATGTCAACAGGTGCCCCAACTATCTGTCACCAGAAAAACCAAAGGTCTTGGGTCCTCATTCATCCTAAGGAATCTCTACGTGGAAAGAGACTCGGGGTTCATGGACCATTCCACTTCTCCACTATGTCAGGACCTGACACACCTGCCTTCCCCGCCTAGAGCCTCCCTCAGAATGTCCCCAAAGCTGTCTACACTGCAAAAGAGACCATCCAAAGGGTGGCTATCCAGTTCCAGACACCCTGCCCTAGCGAAGGCAGAGACAGTGGAATCCATGGCCTCTCTATAGTGGTTAGGAACTGCTGCTCCCTCCCAAGAAACTCATGCTCGGCCCTACCTACATGGAGGCAGACATGTGAGGATGGAGACACAACACAAGATGATGGCAAGCCAGGCAAGCTCCCCATCCCTCTGCAACATAAAAGATGGAGCCACAAGACACCACAGATGAGGAGCTCAGCCCAATGTGTTGGCCACAATGCTGAAGAGAGCTTTGGGTTAAAGAAAATCAACCGAAATGACTTGCAGGAAGCGTGGGGCGTCAGGAGAGCAACTGCTTAAGCAAGTGATGATGCCGGCACTGAGGCAGAAGCAATGGAATGGCCCCGCCTGGAGACACGGATCCGATCATCTTACGCTTCTCCCGGGCCGACAGCCCCGTGCTGACTTCTTCAGCACTTTGTAAAGCACGTTGATCAAAGGTTCATTATTTTTAATCTGTTCCGAACAGAAAGGCAAATACAACAAAACGTAACAGGTGAGACATCCAACGACACTTGAAGCAGCCACAGTCTGGGGGCTGGCGAAGGGGAGCCTCAGAGGGGAGGAGTGCAGACAGGTACGACAGCCTCCCAGCCGCCTGCCTCTGAAGAATAGGCCCTGAATCAGCTTTGCTTACTTGAGGGTGGGGGGCTGTGTAGGCTGACCAAGTACAAGGCCACTTCCTTCTTAGTTCTGCTGCAGAAGGCGAGGGGAAGCCTAACAGAAGAGATCTGCTTCTTCCTGCCTCCCTCACCGTGTTCTGGAACACCTGGAAGCTTGGTTTAGAGTGGCTCCATGCTCTTGGCTCATTTTTAACAATTATTTTTCAAAACAAAACAAATACAATTATTTTCCACAGAAAGTCCTCAAATTCCACCTCCACACATGTGGTGCAGCTAAACATCCATGACTGACCAATGGTCCCAAATGCTTATAATTGGTGCTGGAATAGTCTAGCAGGCCTCCGAGATGGCTCAGTGGGCAATGCCGCCACTGAACCTGACGACCCGAGCTTAATCCCGGGACCCACATAGTGCAGGAGAGAACCAGCCCCTGCAGGCTGTCCTGATTGCCACACGCATGCCTTAACGTATGCACACAGACACGTTAAAGAAATGCAAATAAAAGAAAAACCCACAGTCCTCACCCTCCAGGTGAGTAGATCCCAGGCCAACAGAAGTTTTATCTTTTATTAGAAGGTTGAAAATTGAATCCAGGGCCCCTCGTATCATAGACAACTGCTTTATCATAAGTTACACCCCTAGTCTGGCATCAGGATTCCTATGCTGGTTCTATAACTTCAGGGTGAAAAAAATCATTTGAGTGGTGCAGAATCATCTGGAAGGCCCAGGTGCCATCAGAGGCAGACCTGGAGTAGGACTCAAGATTTTGCATTACTAACAGATTCCCAGGTGCTGCTGTTGTAGCTGATCAGAGACCACACTTTGAGAGCCACCACTTCTTAGCGAGGTGTATAGCTTCGCTGGTAGAGTGCTTGGCCAGCCTTCGTGAAGCAGTGGGCTCCGTCTAGTACCACATAAACCAGTCATAGATGCACTTTATAATCCCAGACTTGGGGACAGAGGCAGGAAGACACAAGTCCAAGGTCATTGGGCATCCAAGAACAACCCTGAATAGACGAGACCTTGTCTCAAAACAAAACAAAACAAAAAATACAAAACAACCACTTTGAGGCAATCTTTCTCAACTTTGGCTGTACTTTAAAAACACCTAAGGGACTGTCTGTTTGGTTTTTAGAGAGGAATGCTTGAATATCATCAGTTAGGTCAGAGTATCTAAGCATGGGGCTCGAGCATTGATGTGCGTTTTCCAAGTTCCCCAGTGGTAGAGCTCACAGCTGGGATGGTATTCTCTGTCCCTGAATGGCAGACCTCAAATTTTAGGGTGCACAAGAGTCACACTAGAGCTTGAGCCCAGGACTCTGAGCACAAGGGTGCTAACTCAGTAAAGACCTCCAAATATGCCTTAAACAAAAAAAAAAAAAAACATATCTGTGTGTGCATCCTATAGTGTGTGTGTGTGCGTGCTTGTGGAGACAGTGCTCTCCTTACACTGCGTGGTACTGGGGGTCAAAATCAGGTCATAGGGCTTGGCAGCGAGTGCCTTTATCTGCTTTACCTTTGAGTCAGGGTCTCTGTATCCTTGGCTAGCCTGGTGACCTTGAACTTGAAGCAATCCCGTCTCTGTCCTACTGAGTGCAGGAACTACAGGCATGGATTGTGTCAGGTTCTGAAGTTTGTTTATTTGTTCTTTGAGACAAAGTCTCTATGGGAAGTTTTGGTAGCTGTCCTGGAACTCCCGGTATAAACCAGCCTGGCCTCAAGCTCACAGAAATCCACCCACCTCCAAGGTGTGAGCCACTATGGCCAGCTTTTTTTTCTTTAAATTTTTTTTTTTTCCAAGACAGAGTTTCTCTGTGTAATCCTAGCCATCCTGGAACTCAGTCTGTAGACCAGGCTGGCCTCAAACTCAAAGATCCACCTGCCTCTGCCTCCCAAGTGCTGGGATTAAAGGCGTGCACCATTATTGTCTGGCAGTTTGACTGAGGAAGTCATTATGTTCTGTGGGCTGGCCTCTAATTTACAGGCTCAAATGATCCTCCTATCTCAGTCCCCTAAGAAATGGGTGTGTATCATTAGACCTGGCTCAGATCTATATTTTTAAAAACCAAGTTCCCAGGTGTTCTAGAAATAGCTGATGTCCCAGATAACAACCTAAAAAACTCTGCCTGAGAAGCTGACGTTGGAAATGGATAAGCCCTGATCTCAGGCTCAAACTGTCAGAGAAAACCTACAGTGCCACGGATGTGAAGCTGCAATGGCACTTCTTCCCAGAGACAAGGGACTCCCTGGGGTTGAAGGCAACCTTCTGGATCTACAAAGATATCCCCCAACAGCCAAAGACACCCTGCTCAACCTCACGTGGATGTGTTTCACAGCTGTATAAAAATAACTCAAAGCCAAGAGCACAGGCACACATCCATAGCCCAGGAGCATCATTTGAGTCTGGGTGTTTGAGAACAAACTGGGCAACACTATTAGACTCCATCTAAAAGAGTAATTCTTTTAAAACGCTGTGGACAACAGCAACCCCACCACAGCCCACGCCTGGAAGCCAATCAGTGGAGTCCAGGTTCTGGGAGACAGAATTTCCATGATGACAAACTCAGGGCTGAAGTCAGCTCCAGTCACGGAACTTTGCAGAAGTCCTTTAACGTCTCTGAGACACAAGTTCTTGGTTAACAGGGTAGGGACAATAATTCCTATTACTTGGAGCTACTGAGAGAATCAACACACAAATGAACCAAGTGCCCACACTGCCAGGTAGAAGAGAAGCTTCATCATTGCTCAGTCCTTTTTACCCTGGCATCTCCAAGAGAAAGAGCAGAGAAGCAAGCACTCCCCAAAACACCCTAGCTAAGAGCGTCTTCTAAGAGGTGCCTTCATCTGACTGTCTGGCCCACAGCAGCAATGTCCACCTGAGGGAGGAAAACTCGCCCAAGGTGCTAGGGAGAACACACCACCAATGAACTCAGGAAACTGGGGGTCAGCTAATCAGAGGGGTGGATGGGCCCTGGAACCTTGGCTCTTGGATAAGAGCATGAAAGAGCATAGGTCAACACAGCAGAGTGAGGGGATTAGCAGATCAGATATGAGAAAGGGAAATCTCTAGAGAAGCTTGCTCTAGGGCTGGAAACAGAGCAGTGGGAATGCACCTGCCCGGCAAGCACAAGGCCCTGGGTTATACCCCTATTAACACACACACACATACACACACACACACACACACACACACACACACACACACACACACACTTGACTTTAGTGACACTGGCCAGTTATTGCAACTACCTGAGTAGCTGGTGCAAGTTCAAAGCCAGCCTGGGCTAAAAAAAAGGAATTCAATGCTAACCTGGGAATTTATTAATAGTAAGACCTTATCTTAAAACAAAAAGGAAAAAGAATTGGTGACATAGTTGAGTATGGTTCAGTGGTAGGCTGCTTGCCCCACATGCATGAGGCTGGAGGCTCAATCTATCCCACCATAGAAAGAGGAAGTTGGTCCTAGAGAGACTGAGCTTGCCTCCCGTGCCCAGAATGGTCTTCGGGGCTTACTCAAGTGCACCCGCTTTCCTAGGTGTGTGACTTGTTCTCTCTTCCTCATTTCAAAAACATTCTGCCCAGTATGTCACAGGATCCATGACCCAATGTCTTGGAGTTTCAGCCGTGCAGCCCAGGGACAGGGCATTCAGCACTATGGAGAGGCCCTTTCAGAAGAGCATGTCTACCAGCTGAACCCTGTCTGCCTAGAGCTGCCATCTGCTGGGCTCACTCCTCTTTAGAGTCACAGGAAATACATGGTGACACACCAGAGCTTTGCAGCCTGTCTCCATTTCTCCCAAGTTCCCCTAGTTCCCTGTCACTGCACTGCTGCTGTGAGTCTTCTCACAGGCACACTTCCCACTGTGGAAATGCTCCCTGGCTCATAGAGAAGCTGGGGAAGAGAATCTGAGTTCGCAGGTGAAGGGGACATCAGCATACAGTATATCAAGGTAAGCAGAGACCCACCCTGGAGCACTACCCCAGAAAATGGAAACTGGACCAACACTTTTAGACTTAGATTTATGCTTTGAACATCTGTACACATTCATCTGGAGACCCTCGATCCTGGGCTCTGTGTCCTGCAGTTGGCTATTCCTTTGAGAATCTAATATCCCAGGTAGGTCTGTGAAGGGCAGAGCTGGTCTCTCTGCCCTCTGGTGGAAGCCATGGAGGCACAGTAGCCTTTCTTATCAACTCTGCACTCACAGTCTAGCATCTACTCTCACATGGGCAGTGGGAGAGTCAAGCTTCTCTCAGCTTCAGGAGAGGCTCATCTGGGGACTAGTTCCCTGAGAAGAGCTTAGTAATTACAGTTAGCAGATACAGCACCAGGAAAATGTGGCTGCAAGCCCAGCTATTCTCATGACAAACAATGGCAGCATCCAGAATTCCTCCTCAGGTGACACAGCTGCTAGCTAGGAAAGCACCGCCCCCTTCCTCTGGATATAACTTGCCTCTTCAGTCTATCAAATCCATTCCCTGCCATTGGAACCCAAGTTTGCCTCCCCCCAAAGTTTAATGCCTTTGGGACCACAGCAGCACACATGGCGTGTTATGAAAGCTGGTAGCAAGGTGAATGTGAGCTTCAGGGTAGCACGGGAGCCAATTTATCTCTGTCTCCAATGTGGCCTCGAGGAAGTGATTTACTTCCCTTATAGGGCTACTGTGCAGGCTAATGCAACAAAATAAAACACAGTCCATGGGCCAGACAGCTTCTCTTGCAGTCTGGACAAACAGGAACTCTTGCTCTGAAGCCTGTGCCTCAGTTTCTCCTCTTTTAATCTCTGTGCTCCCTGAGCCTTCCTTCCTAAGGCCTAGGAGAGGATCAGGAGTCAGCAGGATTTGTTTCCACCTTTCCCCATGGCTCTATTCTCACCACTGTACCCCAGCTCTCTTTGGCTCACTCTGGTCCTGTCCCCACCTACTTCCTAACAATTACTCTAAGCCATGAGTCCTCAAAGCTCTGTTGTTCATCTGCTCCCTGCTTCCTCAGGAGCCTTTCTCGCGGCCCATAGGAATTCTCATGACTCCACCTCAGAACTGAGCCAAATAGATCTCTGTATGATCACAGTTTATATTATCATGTGGGGATATTTTCTTTCCCCAGCCCACATTATTTGGAAATTTCTTATGAGTAGGACCTCAGTTTTCCTTTTGCATCTGCCTTTGTAGAGCTAGCTGGACATACAGCAAATGCTTAATAGATACCTAAGTGAACTGGGAGATATCTAAGCAAGACTTTGGTGGACTGTCAGCATGGGAAAACCTTCCGCCTACCGCCTTATGTGCTATATTACAGCTGAGCCCCATGAGGCCTGAAGCGACCCCTGCATTAGCAGCATCTTGAGCCAGGTTCACAGTGCAGGGGAGATGAGCACGGTCCCTTCCCTGCCCGGACTGACTAAGGTTAGTCTCCTCCAGTCTGGTCCACAGCACCAGCATGAGGAACTGTTCTCAGAGGGAATATGCAGAGTTGTGGCAAGTCAGGAGCATCTTTCTCCAGGGAGGAATGTATCCCATTTCCCCGGAGCCCTTCAGGTCTGTTGTGAAGGCTGAGTCAGAGCCTGGGCCTTAAGCATGCATGGGCTCCTAGTGCTCAGCTTTAAAGGGAGAGGCAATGGGTGGGCCTCAAAGTCCCATCACTCCATGTGGAACTTGCTCCCTCATCAACAAACCCAAAGGACCCATGAAGCCACTTGTGGCTGAAGACATACATCAGCCACTCCCTATGAACCAAACACACTCCCAGCAGCAGCAGAGATTCTGATGAAGCCAGTGGCTACTTCCTAGGAACCTCTGGGTCTAACCAAGGGAAGGAAAAGATCAAAATCATGGTCCTCATTCTCTAAGTCAGAGACCTCCCACCAGGGCTCACAAGCAACTTCACGAGAGTCCCACTGTAAGCAATGAAGTTCATCTGATTCAGACAAGACTTTTCACTTAAGGTCTGGAGCATAAGTGTTGGGCTCCAGCAGGTAATACTCTCAAAAAAATGAGTGTCCATGGGAGGTGGGATCCTGATGCCACTCGGCTTCAAAGATGTATTATCTTTGTTTAGGAGTAGTGCGTGTGCCTGTGTGAGCTTACTGCACCATGTGCATGTGGGTGCCAGTGGAGGGAATTGAATGCTCTAGAACAGAATAGTAGGTGGCAGTGAACTGCCTGAGGTGGGTGCTGGGAACTGAACTGAGGGATCTCTCCAGATCCACCACCCACCTTTAGATCCAGGTACTCCAGGTCCTTTTTCAGCTGGAGGTAGGTATCATCAGCCTTCCAAGGAAACAGGGAGGAAAAACAAAACAAAACAGTTACAAACACTAGTGTTAAAATAACTGATCTTCATAGTCGACCCTTCACATCACACAGCTCTGAAGACACGGGACCACAGCAGACGAACACACCAGGCCATGGAGGAAGCACGGAGAAACTCAGAGCCCTCTTTCGGCATGGTAGAGCTTGTGGGTCACTGTGGGAAAAGCCAGCTTATCCCTGCACCCATTGTGGTTTGATGGGGAGGACCCAACAAGGCTGCTAGGGCAGTAGAGCAGATGAGGCAGATCGGGCTCCTGAGGCAGAACCGGGAGATCTGCCTGGAAGAGCACTTGCCATCCATAGAGCTAGGATCCCATGGACAGCAAGCACTGCTCTAACCCTTGGCATCAAACCTTTGGGCTGGGCTGTCTCACATGCATGAAGTAATATGACCCCAAGTGATGTGGATGAATTGCTGGAAAAGGCAGAGAGAAACAACTTGGGTGATCCACTAAGTATGACCTTGGGCTCCTGCTACAAGTTTCCTGGAAGCTTTGCTCTTGAAGGGGTCCCTGGGTAAGACTGTTGGTGGTGTCTCTCATGGTCTATCAAGCTATTATTAAGAATAAGACTTCCCACAAGTCACACTCGTGTTCAGAAGATCACAGAAGCTAATTGAGGCAGAAGAGTTGTGAGAGCTTACTTAAGAATAGTCCAGAGCTCTTAGTGGACTGGGGGCCTCCAGCTGAGCAAGCCAAGGATGGGGAAGGTAGACAAATACAGTGCGAGACCATCTCCTACACACAGTTCACACATGAGACGCTCACACAGTGCTTTAGGCCTGGAAGCCCTATCTGTAAGGGATGCTTATGGTTTGTACAGGCTTTCGCTATATTGTCTCCTTCACTGCCCCACTTCCTCAAGTCATTGTCCCTACACACTTTGAACATGTGTGTTCAAAGATAGCTGAAGCATGTTATTTAAAATCAAACTCGTGATTTATGACTCTTTTCTTTTTCTTTGTGTGTGTGTGGTATGCATGTGGGTGTGCATGTTTTTGCATGTGTGGGGCACACACATGTGTGAGAGCATTCCATTGCTCTTCTACCTATTTATAAGGCAAGGCTCATTGATACAGCAGTCTTACTAGTGAGCTTGCTCTGGGGTTGGAATCACAGGAGAACAGCCACACCCAGCCAGCATTTAACAGGTTTCACACAATTTCATGGCAAGCTCTTTAACCACGAATAATCTACTTAGTCTCACAACTTAGGTTTGCTCGTTTGTTTTTAACAAACAAACCCATTCTCTTACACCCATTTTTCTAATTACATTTCCTGGGTCCTCCAGATCCTGCTAAAAGGGGAAGTGACAATGCTGGCACCCTCATCTGTCCTCTGCCTTGCTCTGTGCTGCATGAAGGGACGAGGCTGGTATGGCTGAGTCACCACTGCCCAAGGACAACTCTGCAGACAAGAAGGACTCCGTTTCCTTTAGCTGCTCCAGGAGCCCAAGAGAAAAACTTCTGGGCAGTCTCATGAAGCCTGAAATCCAAGGCCCTGGTGCTATTTCACACTCTAAAACAGGGATTCTGGCTCCAGCCTGCAAGCTCCTGGAAACACAGTGAGTTACTGCCCCTTCAGGATCCTCTTGTCCCATAATGACAATTCAGTACCACCTTACCTATGCAGGTTCCTACAAGGCCAAATAGGACAAGAGATGAGGGCTGTTCTGCAAGGGGAGGTGCCCTACATTTCCCTCCAGGCTGACCCACATGTCTTCAATGAATGACAAGGCAGAGTGACAATGAGTGACAGGCACAGCTCTTAGACAAGATGACCATGTGCCAGCCTGGCAACTGCACAGCTCAAGAAGCAAGGTTCAGGTCTGTCCCACCCCATGCATCCTCTCCCCTGTGCCAGAGCGAGGTGGGAGGAACGCTCCACCATTGCCCACAGTGACTGGCTATAGCACCCAGAAGCAACAGGCAAGGGAAGAGGAAGAGAGCCAGCCAGCAGGACAGACCAGAGCACACTGCACGGGGAAACATGAGAGGCAGGCCATCCCTGCCTGGGCCAGGAGAGCCCACCGGCGCTGACCTGGCAGGCAGGAAAGGTCAAGTAGTGGTGCAGTAACTGGCCCACGGCGAAATTGCGCACGCTGGCCAACTTGGCCTGGTGCCGCTGCAACCGGGTGAGCAGCAGCGAGAGCTCTTCCAGCTGCGGGCGTGTAGACACATCAGGAGGGAGTCAGCCACCGCAGGGCACACCGCTGCAATTATACTCTTCACCCCGTGCCAGGACAACATTGATGTGACACCACTAGGCAATGATCGCATTGGCTCTGTCATTAGGGCAAATAAAGGCACCGCCAGCATAGGGCACAGGAAGCTGCTTGCTCAAAAGCCACCAGTTCAGCTTCACCAGAAGGATGGGTGCTTTGAAGGAAGAGTTAACCAATCATAGTGAACTTTGAAGGGAGAGTTAACCAATCGCAGTGAACTTTGAAGGGAGAGTTAACCAATCGCAATGAAGGCCAGTGAAGAAAGGAGGGGTGTTAAAGGAGAAAGCAGGTAGGTAGAAGAAAGGGGACCAGCCCAACATTCTCCTCCACTTTTCTCAGTCTTTGGAGGGTCTGCTACAAAGCCCAAGTGAGCCGCTGGGCCTCTCTGTCACCTCATCACTAAAAAGAGGTCAAAAGCTGCCTTGTGGGCTGCAGCTCTGAGGGAGGAAATACCATGGGCTAGAGTCTCATACGCTAAGGCACACATCAATCACCTGGAGAGGGAAGTGGGGAGCAGCTTACCGATTTTCCATGTAAGCTGGGAGCGCTGACTGTGTGGGTCATGTAGCCCATGGAAGGCATGGAACGCCGGTCCACATGAGAGGAGTTCTGTAACAGGAGAGGAGAAGCCAGACTGAGGCCAGGCAAGGAGACCTCAGTCACTCACTGCCAGGCCCACCTACCACGTGCCCTTCTGCCTGTTTGAGCCCTGGGTACCTGGTCTCCAAAAGGAACACATAGCCTTCCTCACTAGGCATAGTACAGCAAACTGAAAGTCACCCCTGGAGAGGTAAGTCTCAGCTATGTTGTTATGGATTCATGGCCTGACTGAATGCAAACACCTTTTCCTGCCTTGTAGGCTGCCAAGAAGCCAGAGTGACTCTGTCTCTCAATGTCAGACCCCAGTCACCCGGCAGAAGTTCCTAGGCCTCACCTTAAGAGCATGACCCCGTGCCTTCCTGGGAGAACCTCCCAGAGAGATGTCCACACTCCTCCTCTGCTCAGGTGGCTTCACTGTGACCCTTTCTGCTGGTGTATGTGGCCGCCGGGGTGGTAAGGGCTTGGGAGGCCCTAGAGGAGGGATGTCAGAAGGAGATGGAGGCACAGAGATGGAGCGGGGCACTTCTAGCAGGCTCCGGCTGCGGCCCTGCTCAGTGAACTCCGGGGAGCCAGCTCCTATGGGCGCCGTGGGGCTGCCATGCCGGAACTGCTGCCTCTGCTGCCACTCGTAGAGCTGCCACACGGTACCATCCCTGTGTGCCCGACGCTCCTCACTGGACATCTTCAGATGGCTTGCTCGGTCCTGTGCGTACTTGTAGTCACTGGGCAGGTTCCGGGGAGGGGGTGAAGAGCTCCCAGAAGGATGTCTCGTGTTTTTGGGAAGAGTCTGGTAGTTTTCCGGGAAGGACAGGGGCTGACTGGGACCCTGGCGAGGAAGTGTCTGGTCTAAGGGCAAGCTGAGAAAGGGAGAAAGAGCATGTCAGACCATCACTCAGGGCAACACAGCTAAGGAAACTCACAAGATCAGCTTGCTGGGGAGACTGTGAGGACTCCAAACAGTGACTGAAGCAGACACATAGGGCTTTGCACTGAAGAAGACCCCAGACGCAGTTTTCTCTGACAGCCAGGATCACGGGGGGTTCCCTTGCCCATCACTCCTGGTGCAGAGTGATTAAACTGCCTCTCTTCTCCTGCCAGCTGTCAACGACAAGCAATGTTTGTGGGTCTGGAAAGGTCCCATAGTTCTTTTCTTCTGCCTGGGAGCCTAGCACTGCTGGAGGAATTCCTACAGCCAGTAGCCTTTAAGTTACCAGCCCATTTGGGCATGGCCTCTTATACTACACAAGCCAACAGTGAAGTGCACATCCAGCCTCTCAGGCTATTTGGTTGCTGTTCCCCATTTGTTCGAGCAGACGACTATAATCTGTGAGTCTACCCCTAAATAAATAACCCTCTACTATACTCAATTCTGAGCTACTGTGGGATTTCTTTTAAGCATCCGTCATCATAGCACCAACCCCTAGCACAAAGAAAATGGCTGGAGCTGGAGTCTTCCTTTTATTACCTTTCTAACCCAGAGACAGCTTCCTTCCCTCCTGCAGACAACTCTGAGGGCCTCCTGATGTGTTTCCTGTACATCTGACCACTCCAGTGTGCCCCAAGCCCCCTCAGTGCCCTGCTGTCTACAGAGTTCAAATCCTGATTCCGTTTTATCAGCGTCATATAGTAAACTTATACAGAGTGCACTGCTGTGTGTCAGACATCACTCTGGGCCGATGCTAACTTTAAGTATGGCCAGTGAAGGCAGTGGCGGCAGCACCCAAGGCCTGTTCAGAAGGTAGATTCCTGAGTTAAGTTAGACACTGTACACTCTCACTTCTATGGGGATGCAGGGAAGCCATAAGTAAAGCTGTGGTTACCAGACCTGGGGATGGGGGAAATAAACGGGGAGATGTTGGTCAGTGTGAGCCAGGGTTCAGCTGGACCAAGTGAGCATGTATTAGAGCCCCGCTGCACAACGCAGTGATAATACATACTTCAAGACTGGGTGTTCTCACCATACACACACAAGGGTATGTGGGTGGGGTGATGCGCATTCATCGGCTTGTTTCAACCACGTCACACTGTGTGCATACACTAGACTGCCCCATCTAGTACATCAATATATAATTAATACTTTTTAAAGATGCATGATTATGTGTATGTACACGTGTTGGGTGTACATGACCATGTACATGTGTGTAGACAAGTATCCTGCTCTAACACCCTTGGCCTATTCCCTTGAGACAGTGTCTCTCACTGGCCCAGAACTTCTTGTTCTGACTAAGCTGGCTAGCTGGTAAGCTCCTAGATCCACCTGTCTGTGCCCAAACACTGGGGCTGCTTGGCATAGGCAAAACGCCTGGCACTAATGTGGGTGCTGAAGACCTGAGCTCAGTTTCTCAGACTTGCACAGAAAACACTCTTGCCAACTGCCCCATAATTATTTCTTTTTGATTAAAAGGAAAAGCTGGAGGGAAGCCTTAGCACTGGCTGCTCTTGCAAAGGACCTGGGTTCAATCTTCAGCACCCACATGGTGACTCACAACCATCTGTAATGCTAGTTCCAGGGGCTCTAACTCTCTTTTCTGACCTCTGCAGATAGCAGAAATACACATGGTACACATACATGCAGGCAAAACATTCATATGTATAAAATAAATCTAAAAAGTCTTTTAAATACAGGGCTAGGATATAACTCAGTTGCTAAGAGTCCTTGCCAGGCATACACAAAGCCCTGAGTTCAGGACTCTATCTAAAATATAGTTTTGAAATGTAGGTTTTCTCAGCCCTACTAGACCTAAGAGTGCTAACTTCCGGCAGAGTGTGTTCACCCTGTTTAAACAAGTGCTCTTCTAATGGCCTATTAAATCTGTCTGACCTCAGGTCTGTGTTTTTTCTGAGTCTCCCTTCCCTTTCTATAACATGTAAATAAGAGCCTCCAACTAAATCACTGTGAGGAATAGAGGGGAGCAGTCAAGCAGGGTAGCTTCCCTTGACAGCTTCTTTTCATTTAGCTGAGGGGATTTTAAGATATCTTCAACCCAAACTCATCTAGCATGCAAGTGTGTTTGCTTGCCACTAGGTGGCAGAGATTTTTTCATTAATTTTTCCAAATTCCATGTCTGACATGGTGACAGGAGCAGAAACCAGGTGTGGGGGTTCCCCTGGAGGCCAGGACTTTGGAACCATTGTTTATTTTGCCTGAAGCAAAACTTGAAGAATGTAAAGTATGTCCCAGCCAAACCCCTGTTTCTCCAGCCCACATGCAGGGCACACCTATCACGTTTAGATGATCACAACCCTCACCAGGCACTGCCCCAAATCCTGAGCCCACCCTCCAGACCATGCCTTGCTATGTGGGGTCATCTCAGACATTAGGATGATGGCCACTGGCCCCTGCAGCCAGACTATAATGATTAACTGGCTGATGGAGACAGGGACCTGATGGCTCCCAGGAGCAGGTATGTGCTCCCGGGGCAGCTCTGCCCTGACAACCTGGCCTTATACAGACAATAATCAGGAGCTCCTGGTCTCTTACCTGTTCTGTGGCCCCAAGAACAGAAAGTTAAACAGGATACACTGAGAAAGTTGCCTCAGATACAGCCATGTCAAAGCAGAAGATCAACCTGTGTGACCACTCCCGCTCACTGGAGAAATTCCTCACCCTCGCTTCCACATCAATCACACGGGCCTTTCATTTCCTATTGTGTTCCCTCAAATCCACGTTTAATCCCCAGCCCCACCTCGCCTTTTAATTTTACAAGTATACTTTACCTTAAACACTGGGTGTGGGTGGAGAATTTTTGAAGGCTAGAATTTCAAAAACAAGCTCACAGAACATGCTAGGACTCAGGGTATGCGAGACTCTTGCTCACCCGATTCCAAGAGAGTTAAATGAAGGAAATGCAAAGTAGATGCAACTCAAAAATGCAGGGATAAATTAGAAATAGTTCTCAATGTGGACCAAAGCAGTCTGTCCCTCCTTCCAATGCCAGCTACCATGGGCTGTGACAACGTTGTCCAGTGACAATGAGGTCAGCACAGTCTTAACTATACACAAAGCAGAGATAGCCGGCTTCTTCCTCTGTATTTTCAAATGGAAAATTTGAATGAAAATTCAAATGGAAAGTTCCTTCATTAAGCAGCCAGATCCCTCTATCACTTACTATTGGAAATTACAATTATACTTATATATACGAGTGTGAGTGTGTGTGTGTGTGTAGAGCAGACTGGCCTGGAACTTACAGCTACCCTCTGGTGATCTCAGACATGTCATGAGGCCCCACTACATACATCTTTAAGAACAAATATCTGGGAATGAAGGATGCAGTCCTTTTAAGACATGGTGCAACCTCGTGCTGACGGGCATTCTCCTCTACACTTCAGGACTGATTCACTGTGACCCACTTTCCATCCCACTGAGATCAGCTTCCACCCTGGGCTCTGCAGCGATCTCCAAGGCTAGTGAACTGCTCTCTACAGATGGATGACCTACCCCCCACCCCCAAATCCCCAGTCCTTTACATAAGAATGGCTCGAACTCCCACCACACACGGGGAAAGCCAGCACCATCAGCTCTTAGTGGCTGCTTCTCATCCCCGTGCTGAGCACTCACCCTTGGCTCCCTGACACAGGCTGCCCTTGTGCCTCCTGAGTGTGTGTAGTGGAGTAAGGGAGCTCTGTAGGCTGTCAGGAAGGCTTATGGAGACACATTTCATCAGCGACAAGTGAAAACCTCAGCTGTCTGCTTTTTTGCAAGTACTTTCTCCCATGAAAGGTTCTCGCTGGCAAGGCATCCCAGTAGCGCCTTCATTCCTAAGTCAACTGCCTTCAGACTTGAACAGTGAAACTAGCCCTGCCCAGGTGTGGTGTGCATATCTTTCATCATGGCACTTGGGAAGTAGAGGCAGATGGAGCTCTGTGAGTTCGAGGCCAGCCTGGGCTACATAGCAAGACCCTATGAAAGAAAGAAAGAAAGAAAGAGAGAGAGAGAGAGAGAGAGAGAGAGAGAGAGAGAGAGAGAGAGAGAGAGATAGAAAGAAAGAAAAAGGGTGTAGAGAGACAGTGTGGCTGTTAAGAGCACCTGCTGTTCCTATAGAGGACTCAGGTTTGGTTTCTAGCATTCACATGGTACTGTTTCTAACTCCAGTTCTAGGGAACCCAACACCCTCTTCTGGCCTCTGTAGGCACTGGCTACATACCTGGTACACAGACATAAATGCAGGCAAAACACCCATACGTATAAATTTAAATTTTTTTTTCAAGTGAAAAAAGACATTAGCTCTGTCAAGATGTCCCCATCTAGGTCCAAGACACTCAGTGGAAGCAAAAAAGACCTCCCTTAGTCTTCCTCAGCTCAGTTGCCACTCAGGTATGCAAATCCAAATCCCAGGGCTTATTCTCTCCCTGCTCCTTCACCATTCATATCTAAAGCATGGACATACCTAGCCTTTCTAACCTCATGTTTGTTCCTAGGTGTGACATTGCCGTCCTGGGCTGCCACGGCAGTCACCTCCTCCCAAGCTCTGTAGCAGCTACAGCATCAGAGTCTATGACTCACCGCACACGACCTTCCAGTCATTCCTCCTACTGCCTTTTTGTTCATTAAAATGCCTGACCTTGAACTATGAGGTTCTGTGACGTGACCCTATCAGTTTTGCAAGCCCACTAAGCCATGGGTCACCTCACAACCACCAGCTCAGCACCAAGGACAACAGTGTCACTCCCCTCTGTTCTGGGGCCACAGCTTTTTGTTTTCAGTAAAACAGAACATTTAAATAAACAGAGCTGACACCTGCTCTTTCCTAGGGAGTAGTTACAACCTGGAAGGCTTCCCCTTCTGGCCAGTCCCACAGCCATGTCTCCAAGCGAAGTTCTTCCTTAGAGTTTCTTCACCAGCCACTCTCCCTCACATGGGCCAGACACCCCGCCACCTGACAACAGGCTGCAGCTGTCCTCTCAAGAGCAGTTCTAGAGCCACAGGTGAGCAGCCTGGACTCCCTGACACACAAGTGTCCGCAGAGCCTAGGCTCCTCCCTGGACTCCTCAGCTGGGTCTCAGTGTCCTCAAGAATCTACAAGGATTCCTTAGAAGCAGAGGGGCAGCCTTGAAGAGTCAACGACTGATTCTGCTGGCCATCTCTGTGTCCTCTTGGTGGGCAGAGGCCCAGACCACACTTCAAACTCCGGCCTTGCCACCAATCTCTGTGTCCTATGCAGGTTGCTTCCCTTCTCCAAGCCCATTTCTCTGGTCTGTAAATTAGAGGAGAGATCACCCCTTCCTGGAGGGCTGTTAAGGGCATTCAAATCAAGCTAGAGGAGTTAATCAGCTGAGTAGGTACAGGGGAAATGACAGCTGTTCTCTCTCTCTCTCTCTCTCTCTCTCTCTCTCACACACACACACACACACTACAGGGGAAATGACAGCTGTACACACACACACACAAACACACACGCATGCACACACACACGCACCCCGTTTTCATGTTCATTAGCAGTACTTCAATACCATAACTGACCTCCTGCTGTCCCCCTTCTGAGTCTTTGCCCAGTGCTCTGTCTGGGCCAGGTTGGTCTTCCTCTGGCTGTGTTTCTCCGGGTTGGTCCTGGGAGGAGCAGCACGTTGGTACCCACTGGTACCATTTTGTTCTCCTGGGCCATAAGAGACAGGTGGGATGCCATTCCTCTCAGGCCGCTGTGGCTGTGCTTGCTGGCCGCGGGGTCCACCGGGTAGATCCACAAACAAAGCATCTTCCTCAGCTGGCAAGTACGGGGACCTGGCCTTGTTCCTGTCCCGCCTGCCCTCCAGTGGGTCCCTTTGAGAACGGAAACGCTCATCCTCCGGCTCCCTCCTGTCGAAGCCAAAGGAGTCTTCATAGCCTCGCTGAGGACAGTCTCTCGAGTGACCAGGTCCCACATGGCCACATTCTTGACAAGCTTCCGTGTGATTGGCCTGTGGCATGGCTTGCCGCTCCACCTTGTCCATGTCCCTGTAATGGCAGCAGCATATTCAGTCCACACATAGGCACGACTCCCCTTAGCATGCCATACTCATCTCTGGAACCCCCTCCCCTCATGCCCAGTCCTTCCAACTGCTGTGGGAAGCTGGCTTAAAAACCACCTCCTCCAGAAAGTCCCTCAGTGTAAAGGACTGCACCCTGACACAGTCACTGTATTGAGAGCGCTACTCCAGGGCCGCACACTTTAGATTCTGCCTCCCACTGCCTTTCTGTCCTCACCCTGCCCCCACATACATACAAACCTGGCAAGCATGAGGAGAGGAACTGGGTGACAGGTAAAGGTGTGAGCTAATGCTAAATGAGGGGCTCTGTGACAGCAGGCAGGGCTCTCCTGTCGAGGCTTGCCCACACCGAGCACAATTAGTCTGGTGCCCATCTGAGTTCCTGCTCATGTTTCCATCTAGGTGCAATGAGAGCATCTGACTCCAGTGAGCCATTGTTCTGTCTTGAGAGATGGGCATACAGAACTAGGGCCTGTCCCTGGGAGGCTTTCAGTACTTCTCTACAATTTTTCATTTTGTTTTTTCAAGGCAGGGTTCTCCGTGTAGCCCTGGCTGTCCAGGAACTCACTCTGTAGACCAGGCTCACCTTGAACTCAGAGATCCACCTGCCTCTGCTTCCTGAGTGCTGAGATTAAAGGTGTTTGCAACCACTGCCTGGATTCTCTACAATTTTTTATTATTTACTTGTTTACCCATTTATTAGTGTGTTTGTGTGTGCACACGTGTCATGGCGCATGTTATAGGTGCGAGCATAACTTGTAAGAGTCGGATCTCTCTTTTCACCACACAGCTCCTGGCATAGAATTCAGGCTGCCAGCCTCGGTGGCAAGTATTTTCACCTGCTGAGCCACCTTGCCAGATCTATGCCTCCTTTTTGTTGTTTTAAAACAGGGTCTCAAGGAGCCCAGGCTGGCCTTGAACTTGCTGTGTAACTGAAAATTGCCTTAAACTCTTGATCCTCTTGCCTTTATAGGATTATACCACCAGCCCTGGTTCCCATCTCATTTTATTCATATCTGAGAGACATCTCAACTCCCCAACATATATCTCTGTCCACTGCCTGTCTGACAACTTTTCTGCCTTCATTTGTGCTTACCCTTCCCCACTTTGTATCCACATGTTTTGGGCGCTGCTGACTTTAGTATTTCTTATTCTGCCAAAGCTCCAAGTCTCAGGATTGGTTCAGGGGGAGGCCAATGGCCCAATCGGGGCTAGTGAGAGTCAGTCCTTGGACCCTGGCTTGAGTTGCCTTGAGCTCATGTTGCCTCTGGATGAGGTGCTGTTTGAAGGAAGCCAGGAGCAAGTCCTGCGGACTCAGCATGAGCTCTCACATGCAGTCACATCCAAACCAGATGTATCACTGATCTTCCTCATTGTGACCCAATATATCCCCTTTCCTGAGTACATGGTAGACGCTGGCGCATGTTACACTGCAGAGACTGTTACATCTCATTATAATGATGGATTAGGTCTGAGGGACCTTCCACTCCAACCCAGTGGGTCTATATGCCCTGGTAACAGGAAAATATTTAGAGACCTAAGCTTAAAAAAAGCAATTTTGCCAGGCACTGGTGGTGCACACCTTTAATCCCAGCACTCGGGAGGCAGAGGCAGGTGGATCTCTGTGAGTTCAAGGCCAGCCTGGTCTACAAGAGCTAGTTTCAGGTCAGGTTCCAAAGCTACAGAGAAACTCTATCTTGAACTCCCCCTCCTTAAGAAAAGCAAATTTCTTGAACTGGAGAGATGGCTTAGAGGTTAAGAGCACTGGCTGCTCTTCCAGAGGTCCTGCATTCAAGTCCCAGCAACCATATAATGGCTCACAACCATCTGCAATGAGATCTAGTACTCTCTTCTGGTTTGCAGGTAGACATGTAGGCAGAACACTGTATACATTAAAAAAAAACTAATCTTAAAAAAGAAAGGAAAATCCCCACAAAAACAAACAAACAAACAAACAAAAAGGCAATTCTTGGGCTTGTAAGAGGGCTCAATACAGGTGCTTGACAATAACACCATCAACCTGAGTTCCATCCCCAGAACCCACACGGCAGAGGGAAAGAATCAACTCCAGGAAGCTGTCTTCTGAATGCCACAAGCATGCCTGCATTCGTATATGCACAGACACACACAAAGTAAATACTTTAAACCGAGTCTTACTGTAAGCTCACAGATAAGAAATTCTGTTCCAAAGGTCACTTGAGCGGTTTGCCCGGCCTTCTATTCTTCTCTTCTTTCTTGGTGCACCCCACCAGCAGCTTTCAAGTAGCCAACCTTGGCCTTTGTCCTCCTCACTCCCTGCCTCTCATCCTTACAGGCTATGATCTACAGCTGCCTCTGAGATGATGAAAGCCCGGCTGCCTTCTGGGTCATCCCTGGGAGAGTCACATGGTTGTTTGGTTTCATTTGTTCCTACACCGTCAAGTGGTCACTCCAGCTTGGAAACACAAAGAGATCTATCTTTTTTGGGGGGTGGGAGACTTGTGAATTCTAGGCTTTCTTCAAACTCTTATGTAGCTGAAAAAGGCCCACCTCTATCTCCCAAGTTCCGGGATGACAGACCTGGAGTATGCTATGGTAGGGTTGGAGCCCATGTTTATGCGTGCTAGACAAGTATCTATCAACTGGGCTTCACCTCCATCTCCAAGTAGCTCTATCTTCCTACTACGTGAACTAAGAGAAGCAGTCAGACAAACACTGCACTATCATGTATGCATCAGAACTGAAGGAAACACTGCTAACCCCAAAGTCTCTTCTCGTCTCAGAGCTAACTTTATAACAATAGATCTTGGTTTTTACTGTACATGTGCAAAGGAGGATATACCCTCCCACACGTGCTCTAATACTTCCTGGAAATCAATTTGATGGGGAACAATTACATCTTGTTGAACAGCAGAATTCCTGCAGAATAAACCTCTAGGGTGGGGTTGAAAGCAGGGTGTGGAAAAGACTGGAGAGATGGGGCCTCACAGTACCTGGAAGGCCAGCAGGTAGCTTCCTTCACTCTGCTTAGTGCTTAGCATCAAGGAAGGAGCTGCTGAGAGCTGCGAGGAGTCATTTCCTTTTATCCTCCTGGAGTTAAATAGGGCAGCCCCTGGCCCTCGCCCCAGGGAAAATTTCATTCCTCTTCAACTGGCTTCGTTTTCCCTGAATTAGCAACAGTGGACCTGACCTGTGCTAAGGACACTCTGCCACCCTCAGCTGTCTCCCTAGTGAGTAACGAAACACTTGCAACAGCCCAATCTTGCATCAGAGTGGCACGTGACAAAATCCCTTGTAAAGTTGAAAACTCCACAGTAGTCTCAGCCAGGGTCATCTACATTTGAAAGTTGATGCTATTGTTTCTACATATGCAAGGTCTAACCAGTACCAGGAAGTTGATAGAGACCGTCTCTCAACCCTGCGGCAACACTGCCAAGTCAGCTCGGCCAAGTCCAGAGAGGCTGAGGACACCCCCGTATGGGGTTATCTACAATACAGTGTCTAATGGAAGGGAGGGTCAGTGACAATGGGCGTGCTGACTGTGAGCAAACCTCACAAGGCAGAACCCTGAGCAAAACACTTCTCCTGTTAGCCACACAACCCCAACCCCACAGGCTGCTGAGGAAAGTGAAGCTCAGAGGTAAACTACTTTGTGCCGGACCCTGTACCAGTGACACACACCGGACTCCAACTCCACCATATCTGACTCTAAAGTCTGTAGACACAGGGCTGAAAATATGTTTATCACGTACTTCCGCTGAGGCTTGTCCAGCCATGCATCACCTAGGGTGAACAGAAACTGGAAGGAAGGCCAAAGAAAGCGCAGAGAGCTTTTAACATGGGGCCATTTCCGAGACGGCTGGTTCCTTACACAGAATCCCAGAGCAGGGTTCACACTGTACCCTGTCATCCCAACTTTTTAAACTTTTCTTTGGGGGAGCAGGTGTGGAGGACCAAGGACAACTTGTTAGAGTTGGTTCTCTCCTTCAACCTTGTGGGTCCTGAGGAATCAAACTCAGGTTGTCAGGCTTGGAGGTAAGTGTCTCAACCCGCTGTACCACCTTGCCAGCGTCATGCCAAGTTCACAGCTGTTTAGTTCACCAACTCCTCCACTTGCCTGATGTGGGAGTGTCATATATTAATCTGTTGATTTCATTGGTTAAGTAATAAACACACTGCTTGGCCTCATAGGTTAAAGTATTGGTGGGAGGAGTAAACAGAATAGAATTCTGGGCAGAAGAGGAAGTGAGGTCAGACTCTGCTCTGCTTCCAGAGGGACCGAACAGCTCTGCTCTCTGGAGCAGAGACACCAGGATGGACGGAGGCTAGACTCTTCCCGGTAAGCGCACCTTGGGGTGCTTACACACATTATTAGAAATGGGCTAGTCCAGGTACGAGAATTAGCCTGTAAGGGTTAGAGTTCATGGGCCAAGCAGTTCTTAAATGAATACAGTTTGTGTGTTGTTATTTCGGGCATAAGCTAGCCAAGCGGCCGGGGTGTTGGGGACGCAACCCCGCCGCCGCTCCTATTTCAACACTTGCCAGCCAGCCAAACAGTCATGCACTTAAGTAAACACTTACTCTGGGCCAGGTACTAAATGAACTGCTTTTCAAGATGGTGATGAGGCACAGATGCATGCCACAGCATCTGGCTACCCCATCCCCCTTGAACGTGGCATTGGGGACCAGACTCTGGTCAGGCCTGCTCAGCAAGCTCTTTGACTCACCAGCCCCTATATATGCTCTTCTTCCTCAGTTACACCATCCGACTTCCTTGTACTATGAGGCCTCCTCTCCACAGCCTTCACCTAAAGAGGCTTTTCTTGATCACACACACACACACACACACACACACACACACACACACACAAAAGTGGCTGCTTCGCACCCACTGGTCCCACCCTTGTCCATGCCCCATCTTACTGCCTCTGTCCTTAGATCCTGGTAAAAGTCATCTTTTATAGGGTATCTTCTCCCCACTCCCAAATACAGGTTGACTTAGACACTACCTCTCCTCTGCTATGATTTTAGTATCAAATGCCCTCCACGAATATTTGCAGGATAAAAGATGAACGAATGTGCAGGTCTAAGTTCAGGGAGACTCAGGTGGTTGGGGCACTGAGAATAGGGAAGGCAAGAGATAAGTTTGCAGGGACCAGACATACATGGCAGCTTCCAAGTCAGTCAAGGAAATGGGATTTTATTCCAAAGGTTACTGGAATGTAAGCTCCTGTAGTCCCAAGACAGGACTGGAAGCAGGGGAGATGGGAGGTACCATCTGATAGGCCTCGTCTCTCTCCTCTTGTGAGCTGCAAAAGCAAACGGGCCTCCTTGCTCAGTGCTCTGAAAAAGACAAGGCATCCTTAGACAAGCTGAAAAGATGGATGTCAAGATGGCCCCAGAAAATCAGGCAAGGCCCAGATGTGATGGTGAGAAGACAGAAATGGAGTGGGAGGGGAAGAGAGAGAGAGGGAAGGGACGGAGGGAGGATGGTACCCTTCCTGGGGTGGGGTGCGTATCATGGGGATCTGAAACTTATGTAGGAAACAAAATGATGCAAATCAGGTGCAGTCAAGGAGGTGCACGAAGGAATTCCCTGGGAGCTAGGGGTGAGCTACGCACACTGCGAGGAGACACACTGGCAAAGAAGAGAGTGTGATTCTCTCAAACACTCACAGTTGAAACTGGAAGGATGCACACACACAAAAAAAAAAAAAAAAAAAAAAAAAGGTGGATGGTGTTACTATGCCAGGAGCTACAGAAGATGGCGTGTCTGTCAGGGAATACTGACTGCATCTCAGGCTCCTCTAAGGGTGTTTAATCCTTGGAAGGGTCTTAAGAACTGTGAGAAACTGATGTGTGAAAAACCGCAAGTAATTCTCACAGTAACAGCAGGGAAGCTGAAGTCCCATCTGAAAGGCTGCAGAGACTAAGCTCTGGGAGGAGGTGTTCAAGGAAGGGAGGGTGGGGTGGGCTGGAGACATGGCTCAGAAGTTAGGGGCATTGGCTGCCTTTCCAGAGGACCTGGGTTCGATGCCCAGCACCCACATGACAGCTCACAACCGTCTATAGTTCCAGTTCCAGGGAATCCAACACCCTCTTCCTACTCCAGTGGGCACCAGGCACATACAGACATAAAAACAGGCAAAACATCCATACACACAAAACAAAATATAAATAAAAAAGATAATACTACAGCAGGAGGCCAGGGGTGCTTTGGTCAGCTTGGGTTATGGCTACTGGTGTTCTACCACTCATGCCAACAAGCCATCTCCAGGTTCTCGTCCTGATGCCCTCAGCCTTCCCATGGAACAAGCCCTTACTTCTGCTTTCAGTCCCTGTGGCCCACAGGACTCCACTCTTGTCCTGGGGGTGAGGCGTGTGCTTTGAACAGTCAGTGATATCAATGAGTGTTTTCTCTGGGCACCGAGGATGGTGAAGAGCCTCGGTGTGGCTGAGGTTGACTTGAGGGTGCAGCTTAGCGCTTCTTGGGCAAGGACTCCCCTCCCCCATCCCGGCTCTGCTGCTGGGCTTCAAACAAGATGGCCAGAGTCTGGGAATGCTACAAACCCTTAACCCTCAGATCCAGATGTTCCCTGGACCTCCTCACAGAGCCCAAGACTGAATCCAGCCCAGAGCCTGAGAGGATGACAGTCTCTGAGCCCCAACCCAGCTGCTCTAGAGTTGGGTGTATCTTCAACACTTCAGGGGCCTGAAGCAGTAAATCCCTCCTATCCTGTTAGAGTCACCTACAATCAACAGTACTGACTGATGCCATAATTCTTAAGAACAAGGCAGAAGATCTGGGTGAGAGCCAGGAGACAGGAGGCTGCTGCAGGGGTGGGGGCACAACCTCTCTAATGGGGAGAGGGGGAAGTCAGTGGATCACCAGACTGGAGGATAGGCAAGATTCTGTCCTGCCTGACAAAACATTGTAACTAACCAAATGTCTGAACATCTTATTCTGGAAACCCAGAGGATTATTGAGTCTCTGTCTGTTTGGTTGGCATTTTCATCTTCCAGTTTTTTTGTTTGTTTTTTTTTGATTTTCGAGACAGGGTTTCTCCGTAGCTTTTGGTTCCTGTCCCGGAACTAGCTCTTGTAGACCAGGCTGGCCTCGAACTCACAGAGATCCGCCTGCCTCTGCCTCCCGAGTGCTGGGATTAAAGGCGTGCGCCACCACCACCCGGCCATCTTCCAGGTTGTTAAGGGAAAATGGTACCATGTCTTGATTCTGACTCAGAAGGCAAGAGTTTTTCCAACTTTTGAAAGGGAAAGAACTTTGAGAAAATAGGATAAGTTTTTTATGAGTTTGTTAGAAGTGAAAATGGTATAATTTTCAGAGAAAATGCTTAAGACAGGATCCCTTGCAAAACCAGTATCAACTATAATTCGCTGGTAGGAATACAGCTGTCCAAATCTTAGCCGTGAATTAGTTAATTCTCAAAAGTTCTTCCGACACAGCCAATAGCATTCTCTGCCTGTCTTCACTCACCAACGGGGACACAAGCATCAACATAACCAGGTACTGCCGAGTCCGGTGGCTCAAGCTGTGCTCTCTACATTTTGGAGTCTGAGATAGGAGGACTACGGTGAGTTCAAAGCAGTCTAGGGTTACAAAGTGAGAAGCTGTGTTTAAAAAAAAATAAAATAAAATAAAAACAAAAAAAAAATAACCTGACTCTACGCAGATCAGTTAACTCCAAAGACTGATAAGATCGACCGCCAGTAAAGACACGTGAGCCAACACTCACAAGTGGAACACACCTTGCTGCTTATAAAATAAAAGGGGGTGGTATTTTGACCAGCAGTCTGGAGAGCTCAAGTGTGAAGAGCTGGTGGAGGGTTTTTGATCTAGGATCTATTTATAAGACTAGCTTAGGAAACACACGTCAGAGCTGGCCAAGGATTTGCACGTGTCTGAAGATATGACAGTCACAGGGTGGACACCTCACGGTGGCACACTGTGGCAAACTAAACAGTTACCAGGGTTTGGGTGTGGTTTTCACCCTACAAGTTCACAAATTTGATCTCAAATGTGATAGGAGTAAGAGATGGGGCTTAGCACCAGGTCAAGGCAATTAAGTCATTGCCAATGCTAGAGCAAAAGGGACAAAAAGCGACGGATACTGCTCTCCCTCTTGCAGGAGCTCCCTTCATGGTGGCACTTGCCTTTGATACAGTAACCAGTGTGTGTATGGGAGGTCCACTGTAGATTCCAAACCACGCTGGTTAGATAGACTTCAGCCTCCAAGACTATTTGGCCAGTAAAACTCTTTTCTTTATATATTACCCAGACTTGGGTATTTTGTTATTACCAGAAGAACACAGACTGATATATTGATCTATGTCTACTGGTACTAAATAATATGGATTTTTTTTTTCAAGACCAGGTTTCTCTGTAGTTTTAGTGCCTGTCCTCGAACTAGCTCTTGTAGACCAGGCTGGCCTCGAACTCAGAGACCTGCCTGCCTCTGCCTCCCGAGTGCTGGGATTAAAGGCGTGCACCACCACCGCCCAGCTAATGTAGATATTCTTTAATAAAGCTGTGCTTTAAAATGAAAAGAAAGGTGATCCAATGGATAAGGTGCCCGCTACCAAGCCTGACAACCCGAGTTCAATTCCTGGGACACATGTCATGGAAGGAGAGAACAAACTTCCAAAAGCTGTCCTCTGACCTCCAAAGTGGTGCCATGGCATCAGCACACACAATATACATACATACATACATACATACATACATACATACATACATACAAACATACATACATACAATTTTAAAGGTAAGAAAGAAACCTGCATACATCTGTACATATCTATTCCATAAACAGAAAGTTATTTTAAAGGCTATCAATTAACCTAACAGAGGTTACCTGGGAATGTGATTTGGAAGATCTCTATCCCTTCTACCACAAACATAAAAATCTGAGAACTTGACATGTCAGGTCCCACGGCTGTGCATCCTAAGGAGCCAGGGCATAGGCACCAAGGTATTAGGTGCTGTCTAGAGGAGCTGCCAGCCTGGAGGGATGCATGTGCTACTAGAATGTACTTGAGAGAGAAGGCCATCCTGAACACAGCATGGCCAGTGGAACTGCAGCCCCATGGAGCTTTCTAGCTCCCACCCCGGGACCCTCCGTCAGGACTGACCTCTTGAGTGATGATCGAGACAGCACCTGTGCAGCCTGGTTCATGGCCCTGACCCAGGCGTTCATGTCCTCCAGGGTGTCAGCACTGAAGAAGTAGGTCCTCATGCCCGAGTGCTCAGCCTGGGAGCCCGCTGTGGTGGTGCTGTAGATGAGCGCCCTCATGCCCGTATGCACAGCCTGCAGCGGGGGACGGACAGGTTAGTGCACATTCTCTCTGCTGGACCAAGATGGTCCCTTCCTCTCCGCTCTGGGCTCCTCGGCTAGCACAACCCTACTAGGCAACTTCGCATGGCTGGACAGAAACCAGGCTACACCAAAAGGAAACCAGGATGAGAGAACGGAGAGTCTACCTCAGAAACAGTCTGCCCCAGGACAAGGCTGTGCTAACCCAATACTAAGGAAGCCCAGATCCACCATGGATAATAAGGGAGCATGCAAAGGTCCCCAAATGACAGATTCTCAAGTTTACTCCCCTTGCAATAATTCAGCGTCTGTTGAGTGTTTAGTTCATGGAAAGCTAGAGCACGCACGTGCGCGTATACACACACACACACACACACACACACACACACACACAGAGTTTGGGACGCTGTGGAAGAGGGAAAACAGCACCTGACCTAGACTCATCTGAGGATGGATATTCAAGATGCCTTCTTCCTGACAGGCAACTCCTGAATAAGAGGAAGAGACTCTCAGGCCCTGAGAAGCATTTAGTATTTATCTTCATAGACAAGGCCAGCAGGCCGGCTCAGGGGAGGAAAGGGAAGGGCGGCACACAGCAAGGCTATGATGCTGCCCGGGTGGGGTGCTTGGGACCTTGCAGGTCACATTAAGGATCTGTGTTCAGTTAGAGATCAGTGAGAAGCTACTGAGGGGACCAAGCTCGGGCTGCAAAAGGGTGTGACTGGATCTTGGAAAGACCACTGGCTGAAGGACAGAAGGGAGGGGCGAGGACACAAGAAGATGCTTTCTCGGCACCTGTCTCCCATTTCACAATGAAGTGTGACGATAAACTGTACACAGCCATGACAAACTACCACGACGCCACTCCAAAGTCTGTCTCTCCTGGTCCACAATTATTTACCCCCAGTGACGCTCAATCCCAGTGTGGTAGTTTGAATAAAAAGCATCCCCCATGAGTTCCAGTATTTGAACACTTAGCTCCAAAGTAGTGCTGTCTGATGAGGTTTAGGTTGTGCAGCCTTGCTGGAGGGAGAAAGCTATTGGGGGTGAGCTCGGAGATTAAAAGCCGCAAGCTACATCCAGTCCTTCCCCCTTCATTTGCACTTACAGTTTAAAAAGTGAACTCAACTTCCACTTCGCACCTCCCTGCCATGAGGAACTCATGCCTCTGCAACTGTAACCCAAAATAAACCCTTTCCCCTGTACGTTGCTTCTGGTCACAGCACAGAAAAGGAACCACTACGCCCAGAAAGGGAAGACTTTCTGAAGAAGACTTTACTGCCAAAGATAATTCTAGAAGCCACTGAACAAAATTATTTCAGAGCAGCTTCTAGACTACAGAATAGAAGGGGCTGCACTTCATGGCTAGGGTGATAACCATTTTCTAAAAAGAAATAAAATAAAAAAGACAGTGTCTCACTATGTAGTCTTGGCTAGGCTAGGGTAGACCAAAAGGTTATGTAGACCAGACAAGGCTGGCCTTGATGTGGAGAGATCTGTCTGCCTCTGCCTCCCGGAAACTGGATTACAGGTGTGGGCCCACCACACTTGGCCATGATTTTATTAAGTCATTTAGACCTCATTAGTCTGAGTCTGAGACTCTCTAGCCTCCTAACTTCCTTTCCTGTCCCATGAAGGTGTTCCTGAGAACACTGCTTCTTAAGATGGCACGAATGGCCGAAGAGAGACCTTACCTTAAAAGAATACTTGCGGCTTATGCGATCCTCAGGGGCCACAGGGGAGATGACATAGCTGGGCAGAGGGATGCTCCCGAGAACTGCTTCTTCTCGGCTGTCTTTGGATGGAAAAACACATCAGAACAGCATTCTGGGAATCCTGTCTGCACCACCCCCTTTCCGGGTTCCAAATGCTTACCAGCCCCTCTGCACTGACAGGACCCAGAAGTGAGGCCTGCAGGGCACTTTCCCCGAGGCAGAGAGGGGCATGAGTGCACTCTCCGCTCACTCTGCCGGTAGGACAGCATGCCACATGTTGTGGGGCAGAGACAAGAGTGGCACTCCTGCTCTCCTTCCTCCACATAACTCTCCACTGGACACTAAGCCCATGCCCCCACCCCTTCTGTGACAGCCCTTGCATTTAGCCCCCATCCACTTGAGCCTTGCCTTCAGGATCATCTCATCTGGCCCACACATGTGTCTGTTCTTCCAACTCCAACTCCTTATGCATCTAGAACTTTCCTCAAGTGTGTCCTTGTAATGCCTATCTCCTCCCACACAGACAAAGCACCCACCATCCTTAAAATGCCAAATGCAAATCCTAAGCCTTCTAAAAACGTCTTCCCAGAATTCCCAAAGACAAGCACTTGCTATTTCCCCTGAGGAACCTAAGGACTTTGTGTCTTCAAAAGCACTCAGCAGAATCCATACTTTCCTTCCTCTTCCGTATTTTGAGATTTCCACACTGCTCAGTCCCTGACTTTACACAGCGCTCCATAAATGCTCAAATGGGCAGTTCAACTCCAGTGTCCTGTCCAGTACCACAGCAGGAGACACCCAGACAGTATCTACTGCTTCTCAGCTCTCCAGAACCTCCAAGGTAAACTGCATCCAAGTGGGGCAAAAGCCCACGTGACTCTGGGTCTTGAGACCATAACTGAATCTTTCTTACTTGAATTCAACAAGTAGAACTTCTGCAGGGGTAAAGCTGCAGCCACCAGCCATATACGCCAGTGAACACGCTCACAGGGTAACAGGCTGAGGAGCAGGACACTGCTCTAACAATGGACTCCCTCACCAGCCTCTCCAGCACAAGACTGAGACTCCAGCTCACCTTTATAATAAAACAAACAGTAATCAGCGAGCACGAACCACCGTCTTTTCCACAGCCTCATCCCGGAGCTATCCTGCAAAGCACAGACAACAGTCAGGGCAGCCTATTACACCCCACCCCTCTACTTATAGGAAGCTGGTCCCAGAGCCAAGACCTGCCCATATCCCTCTTTCACATTTTTATTTTTTATTACTTTTTATTTTTTTGTTTTTCGAGACAGGGTTTCTCTGTCGCTTTGGGGCCTGTCCAGGAACTAGCTCTTGTAGACCAGGCTGGCCTCGAACTCACAAAGATCTGCCTGCCTCTGCCTTCTGAGTGCTGGGATTAAAGGCGTGTGCTACCACCACCCAGCCACATTTTTATTTTTTAAGATTTATTTTCAGGGCTAGAGAGATGGCTCAGGAGTTAAGAATACTAATTGCTCTTCCAGAGGATCTGGGCTCAATTTAGAACTAAGATGGCAACTCATAACCATTTGTAATTGGAGTCCCAGGGCATCTGACATCCTTTTCTGGACTCCACACACATCTGTGTACAAATATACATCAGGAAAGATGCCCAGACACTCAAAATAAATTGAACATTTAAATGTATTTTAACATTCCTCTGTGTGTGTGTGTGTGTGTGTGTGTGTGTGTGTGTGTGTCTGTGTGTCCACAGGAGCCAGAAGAGGGTGTTAGAGCCCTAGAGATAGAGTTATAGGCCATTGTGAGTAACTGATGTGGATGCTAAGAACTGACCTTGGGTCCTCTGCAAGAGTGGTAAGTGCTTTTACCCAGTGAGCCAACTGTTGGCACTTCTCTTTTATCTGTCTGCTTGTCTGACTGTCTGTTGATCAAGACAAGGTTTCCATGTGTAACCCTGGCTGTCTTAGAACTTACTCTGTAGATCAGACTGGCCTCAAACTCAGAGATCCACTTGCCTCTGCCTCTTGAGTGCTAGGATTAAAGACATGTACCACCACATCTCTTTTATTTTTATTTTACTTTACTTTTTAATGAGATGGTCTCATGTAGACGAGGCTGACCTCAAATTCACTACATAGCTGAGGATGACCTTGAACTTGTAACCCTTCCCTTCCACCTCCTGAGTGCTGGTATTACAGATGGGCAACACCAGGCCTGGTTTATGCGGCCCTGAGATCCAGCCCAGAACCTGTGTTTGTCTTGCACGCACCCATCAACTGAGCCACATCTCTGGCCCCCATATTCTGCCCCCCCCTCCGCCTCCGCATTTTTCAATAAACCAGACATCTTACTAAATAGCTATTCTTCGAACAGGACATTAAACTTAGACTAAGTGATGGCTTATATTCCCTCCCTCTTTCAGTGAATGTCTATTAAAAAGCTACACTTTAAAT
This sequence comes from Alexandromys fortis, assembly GCF_014885135.2. Classification (NCBI taxonomy): domain Eukaryota; kingdom Metazoa; phylum Chordata; class Mammalia; order Rodentia; family Cricetidae; genus Alexandromys; species Alexandromys fortis. Next base: position 9,435,840 of record NW_026067926.1, on the reverse strand, counting down.
AGAAATTAACTTAGACTCACTGATGGTTTATCTCAGGAAGTAAGGTTTTCTGGTCTCCTAGGAACAAATTATTATAATCCATTTACTTCTAAGAAAGGAAAGTTCAAAAATAGATGTTAACTACTGATAATAAATTCTTATTAAAAATGAAGTATCATTTTAGGATCTAGGCTATAAAATATCTTCATTCATTCTGATTAAAAAGTAAATTTACATAGGGTAGTATTGAATAATTTTAAGTTAGGTAATTGAGCACTCGGGAGGCAGAGGCAGGCGGATCTCTGTGAGTTCGAGACCAGCCTGGTCTACAAGAGCTAGTTCCAGGACAGGCTCCAAAACCACAGAGAAACCCTGTCTCGAAAAAACCAAAAAAAAAAAAAAAAAAAGTTAGGTAATTGATACAAAGCTCTCAGCTAATCAACTCCGTTTTCTAACACAGGACTGATTTTGTTATTTTCTTTCCATTCAATGTAAAGGTCTGAATTCTCTTTGCAATCAAATTCTCATAACAGAAGTCTAAAACAAACAAAAAAAACTTGATTACAGGGAAAATAGCAATATTATATACCAGTCTTCTCCAACACCTAGGAGAATCTGAGAGTTGGGTTTAACTGACAAAACATCTTTCCTTGCCAGGCGGCAGTGACACACACCTTTAATTCCAGCACTCTGCAGGCAGTGGCAGGGGGATCGTGGTGAGCCCGAGGCTAGCCTTGTCGACAGAGTGAATTCCAGGACAGCCAGGGCAGTTACACAGTGAATCTTGTCTCAAAAAACCAAAGGGGGGGGAGGGGATCTCTCCTTGAAGCTGGAGAGAAAGCTTAGTGGTTAAGAGCACTTGCTGCTGCTCTTGCAGGAACCTGAGTTCAGTTCTTAGAACCACGCGACAGCTCACAACTGTCTCCGCTCCAGTTTCGAGGGATGAGATGCCCTTTCCTGGCTTCCATGGTCTCCAAGCATGAGCATGGAACACATACACACGTAAACAAAATATTCATACACATAAAAATAAAGTCTTTTCCTAGTCAGAAGTTTTGACAGGCTTGAATTAAAACAGAAGAACAGCCTGGCGGTGGTGGTGCATGCCTTTAATCCCAGCACTTGGGAGGCAGAGGAAGGTGGATTTCTGTGAGTTTTGAGGCCAGCCTGGTCTAGAAAGAGTTCTAGGACAGTCAGGACTGTTACATAGAGAAACCCTGTCCTGAAAAACAAACAAATAAAACAAAACAAAGGACAGTTTCCAACCTAAATACGACATGGGACTTGTCTGCTATGCACTCCCACCCCACAACACACACTAAAGCGCCAAAACCAAATTAACTTGATGCTGTCCTCCATGGTCAGTTCTGCAGACTGGTGAAATGATTTCTACAGTCTAGACAGCATTTTCCTTCTTTTTACTGGAAGGCCTTTATCCATCCTCCATACATGGTTCAAATGCCACTTTCTGGGGGAAGCTTCCTGGGCTGCGTGAGCACAGCTCTGCTTCTGCTGTGAGTATGCAATGCTCTAAACAGACCATTATGGAAGCAGAACAGCAAAAGGGGTGGGAGGTGGGAAGAATTATTTACAGTCCTTTCTCTCTCCTGCCACATTTCCAACCAATGTCCTTTCTTTAACAGGGCATGTCAGATAGGGTAATTACTCAGATGAAGACAGCCATGTAAGAAAAGAGGAAAGACCAGAGCTATGAAAGCAGACATAGGACCAGGAGCAGATAAAGAGATTTGGGACTCCGCTTCCATGGGAAGGGGGCTCTGGAACCCCTCCTATACAGTGTACAGTGCAAGGTCCTTCTCACAAATGCTATCCTCAAATGGGCATCATTGCTCCTGGAGTCTGATTGGCTTTTGTAGATGTTAGTAGGTGACAGATTAGGGATGGGTGACAGTGTGATGTGAAAAATGCCTTGTTTCCCTCTGCAGATGACAAGTTCCTGAGGAAATCTTATTTACTTCTTCACACATGTTGTGTGAGCCCCACAAACCATGGCACAGACAAGGGGAGAAAATGGATGAAGAAATGACAAGGAGAAAAGGAAGAGGCCAACGAGACATAGTTCTGAAAGATCAGAGACAAAGCAATGAGGGCTATGGGTCAGGAAGCTGAAGGACAGCCTCATGAGACAGTAGATGATGGTGTTGAGGTCTCTTCCCTGCATACCTGAGAGTGGAATGATGGTTCCTCATTACTAAGATCCAGGGAAAGTGGCTGGAGAGCGGTTGGGGCAGGAAGCAAGTGATGAATCTAGCAGATTTGGGTTTCCAAGTGCTAGGGAGCTAGCCATACATCCTAGACAAGGGCCGGGCGATGGTGGCGCACGCCTTTAATCCCAACACTCAGGAGGCAGAGGATCTATGTGAGTTTGAGACCAACTTGGTCTACAGAGAGAATTCCAGGACAGGCTCCAAAGCTACACAGAGAAACTCTGCCTCGAAAAACCAAAAAACATTTCAGGCAAGGAAAAGACAGCATTTGCAATAACAAAGACACCGTCACTAGGAAAGCAGGTGCTGACAAAGGGTGAACATGGAGCTGGGTTCTGGCCGACTCATCCATTCACACTGTAGCCCTGGGCTTCAATACGCAGCCCTCTCCCTCATCTCCATCACCCCACACTGCATCTGACCAGCCCCTGGTCACCAAGAGCACCGGGCCAAAGTGGTGAAGTGGTTTTGGGGAGGGAAGCTGCAGCCCTGGGCAAACAGCTCACTTACAAACAATTAACAGGTCACCATGCACAGTGGGCAGAACCCACCTGCCCCAAACAAACTCTGGAACAAGAAGCTTCTCCAGCTATTCACAGCCTCCCAAGGCTGGAGGAGAGGGAAGCAAGCAAGATCCACTCTTCCACCTCACTCCCACCTCAGCCTCCTCACCTGCTTGTGCAGCCAGCCCCTCACCACCACCGGGACATTGAGGTTCCTCCGAATGGCCTGGTCTCTCTTCCCAAAGCTGTGCACTTTGCTGCTGGACTTGAGGATCTAGGAAAAGCAGACTCTGTTCTAGCAGCAGGGACTGAACGGGGCACACACATGTTGTGTGACAGGAGGCCTGTTTGCACCCTGTTGTCACTGTGTGCCCTTGGTCACAGCATCCCTCCCAGTCAAACAGCACGACCCAGACACAGCAAACGCCTCATGGTTCACACAGAGTGATGTGAGTTAAGGGAGTTAACTTAAGAGCTGCTGCCATGGCATTCCGAAACAAAGTCACTTTCAGTCCCTGACTTTGTCAGTATCCAGTACTTGGTCCCCCAATCTGGTTCACCTGGCTAAGTCAGTGATCCTACATTTTGAACAAAAACATCTGGGCATTTTGCTCTTCGAGCCTGTCTGTCACTGAAACATGCCAGGATCTAACATCACATACACGTAAACAGAGGTGCTGCTTTCTGAGCACACGCCAGGACAGTGAAGAAAGCATTCAAGGAACTAGATGCCAGTCCTGGTCACTCAGCAACCACCTGTTTCCCTGGACAAGGCCTCTATCTCCTGATCTGTAATTTTGGGGGAGCATTTCTAATGGGTGAACCCCACAAAACTGTGTATAATCAAATGGACTTCTGGTTACAAATGGGCTTGGAAAAATACAGAAGGGACATGAAGAACCGGTGACTGGGGGCTCACCTTGGGTCCAGGCTTGGCTTCCAGGGTGGATGTGGTCCCAGCCGTGGATGTCTCACTGACCATGCTGGACGGTCTTTGGTTTCTCTCTTGCTTCGACATATGTGGGTGTGGCCTGCAGGAAGGTGTAGGGGAATCCTGTGAGTATGTGCCCAGCTGCAGAGTGGAAAACCCAGTCTATGACCTGTCCTAGGCTGGAACTGGTTGCTTGGCATCAGAACAACTCAGGTCCCAGTTTTTGGAGGTCGTCTGATCCCAGATTGTAGACAGAGGTTACAAAATTCGCCTGTCCCTGTCCTTCAGAGGACCACGAAGATGGCAGATGGACACACCACCACAGCCAGACATTTCAGAAAAGGGTGCACACCGTGCTCCCTGTCTGTGATCCTAACGTACCCACACTCATTCTCTTACTAGGGTGTCCTGGCGACTGCTCAAGGCGCACAATACTCTTCACAGAAGGAGGGAGTCATCATACTGTTATACATACACACACACACACACACACACACACCTCCACTTCCCCAACTCCCAAAAGAAGCTGTTTATAATTAGCAACAAGAAATCACTTGCGCACACATCCACACCCCCAGATATACACAGAGAATGCTTACATAAACGCCAGTGGGGCTTGCCGCCCAAAATAGACCTACTCAACAAAGAGTCCTATTCTGGGAACACTCCATTTGCCCCAAAATAGAGCCACTGGAGATATCAACCCCCTGTGCCATGCCTGGATAGCAGGAAGTCATGAAGTATCTGTAAGGTCACAGCAGGGAACCCTGGTGCTTCCCCATCAGCATCCCAGCCACATGGACTTCCTGCTGAGAGGTCAGGTGGCTCAGAGCTCGGAGCACTACTCTAAAGAGATGTGGAAGAACATCCTTCTCACCTGCTTTCTGAAGAGCCCATATCTGTGTCAGTCTTTTCCACACGCAAGTGTCAAAGCTTTCACCCAAGCTCAATACCTATCCTTGAACAGCATGATGCATGACGACAAGACCCTGCCAGCTGTAGGCTGTCCCTGAGCAGAAAGCACAGCATTCCTTGACTGCATTTTGTCTGCTGCTCCAATAGGCAGCAGGATCCAGCAGGTCTACATATAATGTTGTTGAGGCTTCCTGCTTCAGGAGTTGAGAAAAATTACTTCGGAGGACTTAGCCAGGACCCTGAAAAGACAGAGCTGGAAGATCCAGGCCAGACGAAGCTGAGAGAAAGGAGCTCAGAATGTCCCGCATCACTTGATTTTACAGGGCGTGATGGAAAAATTCTAGTCTTCACCTAGAGATACCATGCTCCCTTCAGGCACCACCACTGCTCAAAAGACACAGATCCTTGTAGCGCTCTGATCTCAACACCAGCACTGCCCCAGGAGGCGACTTCTCTGCAGAAGTTGTGTGGCCACTACGCTTCCCCTGCAGCAGGCAGGCACCAGCCCCATGAGATGCTCAGCAGTGGCAAACGCACTACCCACCAGGCAGAAAGCCGGCCGACTCCGTATCAGCTAGACTCATCCAGAATCCCTGCCCACAGCTTCCATCACAGCCAAAAAAAGTTGTTACTGCTCCCTGCTCAGCCAGGGAAATGTCACCAGGCTGGGCCTCTCCCTTGGCAGAGGCTGCAGCAGCAAATTCACAGTTTGGGGGTGGGAAGAGGCTCTGTGAGGCCGCTGTGCCATATCTCTGCCTCTCAGCAGGACAACCAGCCATCTTCCCAGGACCTGGTCCTGCCCAGCTTTCCAGAGGGGGGGTCAAGGAAGGAGAACTCTTGGGTTGCCTGTTAGGCAACTTTTTCCCCCCACTGAAATCTAAGACACAATGGGTGGATGAGAGATGATAAAGGTGCTTGCCTCCAAGTCTGAGGACCTGAGTTCAATACCTGGGACCTCCATGGTAAAAGAGAGAACCAATTCCTACCAGCTGTCCTCTCACCTACACAGACACACAGATAGACATACACACACAAATTCCAGACCTAAGAGACAATCGCACAAAAGGCTTAGTTTTGACTTTACCAACTTCAATTGGATTTCCTTTGAGATACTAATAGAAACATTATAGGATATTTAAGAAAATACAAAAAAAGTTAAATGGTGAAGTGAGGAGGGGGATCCTCCATAGTCCAGCCACCCAAAATGAAAGCATTTTAACATTTATTTACGTTTGTCCTTTCTGTTATACCTGGTTTGATTTTGGTGGTGCTGTTTTGTGTTTGTTAGTTTTTTTGTTTTTCTCTGTAATTGTGATGTGTTCATGATCTTATTTATACCTGAGGTTTTAAACTATTTTAGCTTGCAAGGTACAGTAACACATAACTTTAATCCCAGCACTCAGGAAGCAGAGGCGGGCGGATCTTTGGGAGTTCAAGGCCAACAGGGTCTACACAGTGAGTTCCAGAACAGCCAGAATCACATAGTGAAACCCTGTCTTAAACAAAGCAAAGCAAAACAAAACAGAAATCAAGAACATGCATGCGCATATGCGTGCAAACATATACACACACTTTAATATAAACATTTTTTTTCATCACTTATTTTGGGGGGTGGTGAGACAGGGTTTCTCTGTGTAATTGCCCTGGCTGTCCTCGAACTCACAGAGACCTACCTATCTGGATCTGTGGCTGGTCCAGGAAACTCAGAATGAGTGAGAGCTTAGCCATTTCTTTGCCTTAGTCTGGCCATCATAACTTTACTCCTGGCGATGGGTACTAGCTGGCTGGGAGTTTTCTCAGCCAACAGCATGAGGAGAAAGACAAAACTTGGCCACAGGTTTGGGTAAAAAGAGGACAGAGCTCCTGCTGGAGGAACCAGATAAAGAGAGGTTTGTTTGGAGTAAGACTGGTTATGGCCACACCACTGACATCTAAGAAGCAGTGGGAGGCAGGGGAGGAAAGGAAAACCCCAAATCTGCCCTAGGAAGGTGACTGTGTTGTCTACTAACGCTGCAAGAAGGATCCCCATTCAACCAACAGTCTTCAGTGTTATATGCAGCCTGACCCGGCACTCTGAAAAAATGAAGACAGACACATGCAGTCTAGCCATCCAAGACAAGGCCATCCCCTCACCACGGGACACACTGAAAGATAACCTTGGAAATGACCACAAGTTATTTACTAGAATCACAACTAGCAATCCATTTTATATCATGAGAATATAATAGACATGAGAAAGTATCAAAACAATTTCCTCAGTGGGATGAAAAGCTGACTCTCACGAAAGCTCCCATAGCAGTTTAGCCCGTTGATTTAAGCACGGGAGCACCCAGGATGTGTTTACGAAGCTTCCTGAACAGATAAGCCAGGGGACCCAGAATGAGTGAACGGGGCATCATTCAACAGAGGGAGATCTGGTGTATTTGCTTCAGCGAGGCTACTGGACAGGAAAGTTCCCCACTGAAGAATGTGGCTGGACAGACATACTGATCTGTCTTCAAGTCCTCAGCCTGGATGTACTCTGCTAACAAGTTTCACCCAAGAATGTCCCCAGAAGACAAACAGTTCCCATCAGCATGCCCTCAGGCACACGGCATCCTACAGAGGAGACCACAGAACCTGCATGCTCAGACTCTTAGTGTCCTTAAATAAGATCTATTCACTGTAAGCCTGCTTGTTGGGTTTCTGTGCTGTCTGGATTCCCAGGACAGTGGGATGGCTGAAACAAAGACCTCCCTTTCCTTCACTTAAGCTACATGAATGCAGATTATTTTGCTGCAGGGGTGTGGGCTGAAGTTCAAAACAGTGAGCTAAACTTTGAGCTCAGCTGCCTCCTGTCAGAACCAAACAAAAGAAATGAAGAGTAGACGAAATCAGCCGGGAGAAGTCCCATTGGGAAAGGGTTGGATTCTAAGCGCTCGTAGCCAAGAAGTGACTTTCTCTGCCTCAAGACAAAGTGCTCATAACCTGATAGGCAGAGCCAGAACCTTTATAAATGCGGAAGCCATTTGCTCTGGGCACTTGAGTGTCAACACAGCAGGACCCTTCTGTCTGCAGGTCACTACAGACAGGTCAGCCAAGCTCCCAGGACAGATGCACGAAGTACAGCAAGTATGCTGGGCGGTGGTGGCGCAGCCTTTAATCCCAGCACTGGAGAAGCAGAGGAAGGTGGGATCTCTGTGAGTCTGAGACTAACCTGGTCTACAAAACGAGTTCCAGGACAAACCCTAAAGCTACAGAGAAACCCTGTTTCAGAAAAACTAAACCAAAACAGAACAAAAAAAGTAAAAGAAGAACTTGACTGTAGCTCAGGGGTAGAGTGCTTGCCTAGTACTCATGAAAACCTAGGTTCAATCCTTAGAACTGTAAAAATTTAAATTAAGTTAAAAACAATGAACTGGGTGGGGTCTGCCATAAAGAGATCCCAATTCCAAGTGCCAAGCCCCAAGATCTGTGAGATATAGATCTGGGCTATCACAGCTCAAAGGATAATCCTCAAACCAGGGAATCTGGGGTAGGGAAAGAGCAAGAGCAGAGACGGCAAGATTTCAGCTGGGCTCTGATATGTTTTCACTCTCCCACACATCAGCTCTTTGGGCCTCAGTTTCCATTTTAAATGGAGTGAAAACTTCTCTCCACAGGCAGCTTGTGCATTAAGACGACTTTCCGAAAACTAGGGGCACTGTAAGATCTGCACCGTTCCTGCGTCACCACTGGAGACCCTAGAACCTAAATCTCAGGTACAGTTTATTTTTACTACCAAGTCCCTTCTCTCCGGAAAGCTCAAGATGCCAACCGAATAGCTGAGACCACAATGGTTTCTTCGCAACACCTTACCTGTGACTTTTTTTTTAGTCAAAAAATAGAAACTATGGCAGGCTTCCCTCCTAGTGGTCAAGGCAATGGCTGAAAGTCGTCTGACTTACGGGGAAACAGAACTCTATTATTAAAAAGACCTTATTGGGCTGGGGATCTGGCTGGGTGATAGTGTACTTGTCTAGTGTTAGCAAGACCCTCAATTTGATTCCCTGGCACTGAAACAAAACAAAACAACTCATTTAATGTTATCCCATGAATTCTGAGATAAAAGGAACCCCAACTTCAGGCACTGTCCTCAAGGATTCCAAAGACCAGAGAACTCAGCTGGGAGAGGGCTGTGGATGGAGGACTGCGTACAAGAGTGGGCACACTTGCAAACACAAGCACTCATTTAAGGAGCACAATCTACAGTGAAAATGACAGAGAAGGAAGGAAGAGAGGGAGGGAGAGAGAGAAGGAGGGAGGGAGAAGGGAAAATTAGCTGTTGTCCGAAGCAGGCTGACACACCTTCATAACCCTCTTCCCAGATAAAGAGACACAGACAGGCTGCCAACGCTTACAATCAACTTCCAGCAACCCGGGGGAGGCTGTCTGACAAGGGATTTCACGGGTGAAGTTGAGTAGCTGCAACCTCACCCCAGCACAGTTCACTATGCACTTTCCCCGTCCCCCTCAATTCCTTAAACACAGGCTGGGAAAGAGCCCAAACAGCACCTCCTCACCTGGCATGAAGACAGCCCAGACAGTTGTGCCCCCACCCCTCAATCAGAGCATTGTCCTGAATTTGGCATCAGAGTCCCCAAGCTGGACTGCCTTGGGCTAGACTCTTCCTGCTTCAGACTCCATGACTGCATTAGGAGAGGGAGATACGGACCTCGGAGACTCTCCCATTCTGATCTCTCCCCTTCCAGCCTGCCTGCTCCTCCTGCCTGATCTACCAAGCAGTTGCCCTTCTCATCAGACTACAGCAATTGTCAAATGGCAACCGGAGCAATTCCCAGGTTGTGGGGAAGGAAAAGGACTAGAGAAGCCACAGGAAGAAACAAGGCTCCTGTTTTACAGCAACAGCTTCCCTTCCACATACAAAGCCACCACGACTGCATATTTGGCCAGCAGAAAAGAGCCGAAGATGTGGGTGTCATGTGGCAAGGACTGCATTCCCAACTGACAATGCCCTTCGAAACATCCACACAAAAACTGCCACTTGTCCCTGAGTGAACTAAGGGCCCCATTCCCGTGTCTCCCCTTACCTGTGACTGTCACAAATGCTGACTGAAAATCCGGAGAGGAAAACCAGTCAAGTTCCTGCATCTGCTTGCCAGGTGTTTGCATTTCTCCTCATCTTTTCTGCTGCCATGGCAACCAAATGCAACAGGCAAAGCTAGCCCAAGACTATCAGTGTCTGGAGACAAGGTGCTGGTTCTACCAGTCACTGATGGCCACAGATGACTCCCACAGCCCAGAACCACGAGGGTGAGCACGGGCTGGCCTCCTCCTGGAGCTGGAGAGCCTTCTCCCATGCTCACTCGCCCTTACCTCTGGCTGTCAGCTTTTACCAACACGTAGCTGCAGGAAGAACAGCAGACAGAATCGCCTAGCAGCGAGAGATTTCCACCTAAACCCACAATCTGCAGCAGCTTTCAGGAGAGCTTTGCCCTGAAACCCATAAAATAAAGTCTCTTTGGCAAAGGGGCCAAAGTTCAGTAAGAGACCGCCTACCTTCAGCAGGTTCAGGCCTCTCTGAGCTGTCTTCAGACACCGCTCACATCACCAGCCATTCCAACCGTGTTTTCTCTCCAAATACGCAAATGAATGGGAGGACAGTTGAAACCGACTGAGCGCAGGGAAAGGCATTCCAAGTAAAGGTCCCCTTGGTGAGGACCCCAAGGGAGCCCGCACAAGAGCGGGCTTCTGAACTTCCAAAGCAAGTGCGCTCTCTCAAGCCTGGCCCCACCTCCACATAAAATGCTTTGCAGAGTCTGGGGACTGGTGTACACAGCTCACTGTCAGTCAGCTGCCGTCACTGCTCAGGAATGCTTCTCTCTTCCCCAAAGCTGTAGAGGCACCCGCACGGAGGAGAAGAAAGTATGTGCCTGTGCTCGAGGCTCAGACATGGAATCACATTCCTGGGCCTTGGGTGTGGGTAGACCCTGATAGCTACTGTGATGAATAGCTCTAATTGTCAACTTGACACAATTTGAGAACCACCTGCAAGGAAGTGTCTAGATGAGGCGTTGGTCTACATTGGGTTAGCCTATGGGCATGTCTATTAGGGACTGTCTTAATTAAGTTAACTGATCTAAGAAGACCCAGCCCACTGTGGGCAGCACCATCCTCTAGGCAGGAGGTCCTGAAGCGTTTTAAGGGTGGAGAAATCAAGCTGAGCACAAGCAAGCAAGCGATCATGCACACATTATTATCTCTGCTCTTGACTAGATGTGCTGTGACTAGCTGTCTGATTTGACTTCCCCACGCAACATTTCTATCACCCAAGGTAAGAGCTGACACTTCGGGTTCCACAGCTGTGGATGTGCCATGAATCCTTCTGGCAAATTACATAGCCACCCAGGGCCCTCAAGTCCTACGCGTGATCTATGCAGAAGAAGGCTACATAAACCCCTGCGGGCGTGCGGGCATGTGTACGTGCATGCACTAGACAGTCTTTGAAAGCTGGACACACTCGTTACATGCTCTCTTCCCGCACCAAATATCCGACAGGCCTGAGCACCTTCTTCTCTCCTCCTCTTAATAAATTACCCGCCCCCGCCCCCTGAGACAGGGTTTCTCTGTAGCTTTGGAGCCTGTCTAGCTCTTGTAGACCAGGCTGGCCTCGAACTCAGAGAGATCTGCCTGCCTCTGCCTCCCAAGTGCTGAGATTAAAGGTCTTAATAAACTCTTAAAGTAGGTTCCGTTGTGTGTCTTGTGATTTGTTTTCATGCCCCATAATTTCATAATGACAGAATTGTAAGCTGAAATAAACCCCTTCCCCACTAAGTTGCTTTTTGTCAGGATATTTTATCACAGCAACGGAAGTAAAACTAGCACAACCACAAAGGGCCAGACAGCCGCTGACAACTGAAGAAATTCAGTGAGCATCAGGAAGCTGCTTCAGAAGAGTGGCACAGATAATCCGATCATGAGCAATGAGGCCCTATACCAATGCTGGGGGCGGGTTCCTGAAGAAGAGGCAGCAGAGGAAGCTCGGTGTCTCTGAAGCAAGGCTAAGGTTAGGTTAGAATCTCCACGCAACAGGCGCGGCAGCCCACTCAGACAGCACAGTGAGTCCAGCTAATGACGAGGGTTTTCTCCCTGAATAGCACTGCCTCTCCTCTAGACCCCACCTTTGGATTTCTGCTGATGGCCTTAGCGGTTTTGTTTCTGTACAACAGTAGCAGGAGAGTAGGACAGATAAGCATATAAAGAAAGGCTGGGAACCCTCTCCACCGAGGCTGACATGTAAAAGGGCGTGTAAAGGAAAATGTGAGCTATGCTTCGGCCCAAAGCCCACCATACTGAAATAGACAACCCTCTGTATAGCTTCTGTCATTAAGTCTGATCTTTTTCCAGCTCTGGCCTGTTTCCACACTTGGAGAAGCTGTGCTCCCTTAGTAAACTTTTCTGTTACTATCAGCTATCTCTGTCCAAATCCTTGCTCAGGAACAAAAACATGGGAATTCCTGCAGGTAGCCTTGGCACCCGATCTCACCTCTGACCACCTTCCCCCCAGGTGAGGGCAGCTTGTGTGCAAGCTGGATGTCTCAGCAGAAAGGGGATTTTAAGAGGCTGTGACAGCACTCCCACATCCTGTAGCATCTCTCCACCAGGCATGTGGAGACTGAAAAACAAAACTCCTCTCAATTCACTCCAAGGCCCTCTACCCCACCACAAGACAAACACGCAAACCAAAGCAGCAGAAACCGCCTAGCAGGTTGTGTTTTGATGAACTCAAAACATGAACTGTCTCCAAGCTCTCAACTTACTCTGTCTGAGTAAGAACATAAAGAAATACTTACTCCTCCTGAAGAATAAATTCACTGTTTTCTGGAGAAAACTGTCCAGTCATAGGATGCCTGAAGGTTGTGGTCTGCTGGTTGTGGCTAGAGAGACAGAAAGATAAGAAGTCACATGATTAAGGGGCACCAAGAGATGATATGCTAAAGACCCAGGTCACCAAACATTCCTCTGGGAAGGAGGAACACGGCTGGTCTGGAACTCAGTATACATTAGCCCAGGCTGCCCTCAAACACATACAGGTCCCCTGTCTCTGACTCCTAAGTGTCCAACTAGTTTTGTTTTTTGAAACAGGGTCTGTTTGGACGGAAGAATCAACCCAGAGCTGGAAGGCCACCCGGGAGCGTTGGTATCCATTAAACCTGGGCTTTTTCTAATTCGGTTGATTTGGTCTGATTTGGGTTATTGGGTCGGCAGAGAGGTTTATTGGGCCACAAAAACTTTTCAGGTCTAGCTACATATCTTTGACTGCCCTGGAATTTTTGTGTAGACTAGGCTGGCCTCAAACTTTAGAAAACCCTCCTATCTGTTTTGCACAAAGTGGAATTACAGGTATGTGTCACCATGCCCAGGAATACACAATATCTTAAAGACACATTTCACAAAGTTCCAAAACACTGAAACACTAAAAAGAAAAAAAAAAAAACCTTCTATAAGATAGCAAGCTGATACAAGAATGAAGGAAAATAGGCGGCACCCTCAACATCCCCAAACTGTATGTCAGGGAAAGAATCCTAAGAATTAACCACCCAGCCAGCAAATCCTATCTTCTTAAAATTCTCCTCACTGCTACCAAATGTCTTCAGTTCACTGAAGGGAAAATAAATGTATGGGCATGTCTCTGCAACATGACCTGCTCGGTTCCAACACCCAAGCCTTCTACCACCCTTCGGAAGTCAGGAGGGGCTGCTTCCATGCCAAGATGACAGACTCGCCCAAGTGTAGGTGTTCTGTGTGTTGACAAAGACTGCCTGGAGTTTCAAAAGATGCAGAGTCGGCTCTGAAGGCTGCTGGTTTGTTTCGCAAATTAGCAAATAAATGAATCTCCTTTCTCAAAAGGGAATGTGATGGATTGAAAAAGAATTTCCCAAGCACAAAATCATAGTTGCTTTTAGATTTTTATAAAATCTAGAAACAAACTAACAAAAAGCACCTGTGGCATCATTATATGTGTGGAAAACTCCAAGGCAGTTTGGGGTTTATTTTTTGCCTTCTATTTAAAAAAAAATAATAAATTTTTAAAAAAATTGTTACTGCATTTGTTTGTTTATAGGTGGGAGCACATGTATCAGGGCACACAAGCAGAGGTCAAAGGGCAACTTTCAGGAGTTTGTTCTCTCACTGAACTCAGGTCCCTTACCTACTAAGCCCAAGTTGGCAGTCTTCTCTACATATAAAAATATGTTGTGGCTGGAGAGATGGCTCAGCAGTTAAGAACACTGACTGCTCTTCCAGAGGGCCTGAGTTCAATTCCCAGCAACCACATGGTGCTCACAACCATCTATAGTGGGATCTGATGCTCTCTTCTGGCATAAAGGTATACATGCAGATAGAGCACTCATATACATAAAATTAAAAGTCTTTTTAAAAATGCTGCTTTTTTTCGGTTTTTATATTTGATGTTAACTTTCTAATCTTCCCCGGGCAGTGGTGGCGCACGCCTTTAATCCCAGCACTCGGGAGGCAGAGGCAGGCGGATCTCTGGGAGTTCGAGGCCAGCTTGGTCTACAAGAGCTAGTTCCAGGACAGGAACCAAAGCTACAGAGAAACCCTGTCTCGAAAAACAAAAACAAAGAAACAAAAAAAAAATCTTCAAGTCAACATACAAAGTAAAGGTTCCACTGTGGTTTTGTTTTTTGTTTTTGTTTTTCTATATGTAACTCATGCAGGAGAAACACTTTCATTCCGGTGCCTTCATTTGAATTACTGAGTCTGACATATGAACATAATATTTTTCACACCTTCAAATTACATTGCCTATGTGTGAGACATTGCTGTGCATACAAGGGAGCAGGGGAACAAAAGCATCCCTACTCCCCGACCCCATGGGGCTTCTGTTTAGACCCATATACCCTGCTAATGCTGGATATTTTATGGGGTCTCTCCCATCATAATCAGCAACTTTGAGTATAGATACCCCCTCACCCCAATTCAAAATATTTCCTTGAGTTGAAGCCTCCAAACTAAAATTGCTAAATCAGAGGGTATGGGCCCTTTTCAAAAGCTCTTAACACAGGCAGGGAAGAGACTTTTGCTCTCCCAGCCAATAGATCATCTCAGCTTAGTGATGTTAAGCTGTTAGCTTTCACCCCCTAAATGAGCACTGAGTCTCTCTGGAGATTAGCGGATCTAAATCTGCACAGCACACAGTTTAGGAAGACAGGTAAGGAAGACAATATCTAAAAGCCCGAGACTTTCCTTACTCTGTCCTGGTGCCTGATGTAACCTTAGCACCGGGAGCTAGAGTGGCCTCCCGAGTCCTAACAAGCCATCAGACCAGGCTGCTTGTTGACAGACCCAGCCACAGAGAACCGCCCCTACCAAACCTTCACTCATCCCAGCACAGATGGCCTCTCAATTCCCAGTCCTATTCTTGGGCCAGCCCACAGAATCCTATGACCTCATCTGGCAGGCAGCAGCCTGGGCCTCCCAAAAAAGCACTTTCCAGTTGGGATGGGAACAGCCCCCTGCAACACCTGTTTCAGACAGCCTTGCCTCACATTCAAGGGCTGGGCCTTATTTTACCTAGCTTTTTCACAGTCAACTCCAGGAAGCTTGAGAGTATAAACCCTGGGTTGGTCCCATTTGCAATCTGGTGGGGAAACAACTGATCTGGAGAGAGTAATCAAGCAGCAATACCACTGACCTCTAGAGCCTCGGAAGCACTTTAGAGTCCACAAACATTTACTCACACATCCAGCCATCAGCACACCAGCTCCACACTTTGTTGGAGAGAAAACTGGGCTAAGAACATGAGGGGTGTGCACAGGACAACCTCAGGGAAGTGTTAAGACAGGGACTGAATCTAGGTTCTGTTTGTAAATCCCAGGCCTTCTGCATGATGTGCTGTTCCCTTCCCTTAAGAAGCAGAGACTGGTGTCTTCTTGACTATGGTCAGAAAACCTTGTGGGCAGGGCATCAGAAACACAGTGCCATATTCACCTACCCCTTCATCCCCCTTGTGTCCAGGGCCAAAGTTCTGAATGATACTTGTACAGCAAGCAGTATACCCCAAGGAGCCTCTCTGGTCCTATCATCAGGTCAGGTGATGGACCCTCTGGTAGACAGGAGCACAGGGCCAATCTTCTATGTGCCTGGAACAAATCCAGCAGCCAGTGGCCACCTTTTCTACACACCCCGAGGGCAGTCAGTCTGTCTCCTACCTCCAACTCATGTCATATAAATAAACCCAGAGAGTCTCAGGCTTATGAATCCTGAGCTACAAGGTGTTGGTACTTAATTCAGAAGTACAAGCACTCTAACATTGGAAGGACGATGAGTTAAACTGATGAAAAATAGCTGTTGCTTGGTCACACATAGAGCAATTCCCCACACTCCCTTCCCCAATATGCCTGCTGCCCTTGATGCCAACACAATCAGCCTCGGCCTCGGCCTCGGCCCTCCCAGTTTCTGCTCATTCTCCTTGTCCAACACTCTCATGTACCCAAGGAGGTTAGAAGCACAAATCATGTTATTTCCGTGATAGAAATAAAAGAAATAAGGTTCCAGATTATGAACTATTATCAGAATTAGAAAGAGAGAGAAAGAGAGAGGACATAACCAACATAACCATTGGGAGAGGAGACGGACCTACATAGATGAATGAATCCTGAATTCTGGGATCCTGAAACTTCATCGCTTTTGATTTAATGTACCCAGCTTGCTCTTGGCAGAGCTTCCAGCTCAGCACTCTTTGAACAAAAAAAGAGTAAGGTTCCTAGGCTACACCATTCAACCTAATACCAGTAGGCAAGTTACCTGTTGTTAGTAGGCCATTAGGGAGAAAGGCGAGCCCCACAAGAGGTAGACAACCTGTCTACTGATACAGTCAACTACTGTGCTCTCTACAGAGCTCCAGACCCACCACTGCCCAACGAAGGCTTCCTGTTACATAAGCTTGAGACTCCAAGTCTAGTCGTGCGTGCTTCATTCCTTGTCCCTTTTTTGACCTTAAAATGCCATTAAGTTTCCTGATCCTAAAACCCACAGTCGCATGTCCCATTACCCTGACTCAAGAAGCATTTGCAGACCTGTATCGACACATCCCCGAAATACCTGTCCTGAAACCTGACTTCCCACCTCTGCTCCTCAGCATGGCGGACATGGCCCGGCTGGGAGCCAGGCGGCTGGATTCAAGGGAATAGAAACTCTCCTCGTGCAGGAGTTTCTGTTTCTCTTCAGGCTACTGAGAAAGCAATCTGCCAAATGATTTAAACATGATCTAGTCTTCTTTTTTCAAATCCCACTTTTCCCCCTAGAAGCAACTTCTCAGAAAGGCCTGGCAGCCAGGGCGACCTGGAGAGTCCCAGGAAACATGGAGGGAAGGTAGCAAGGGAGAGTAAGCGCCCAAATAAATAAACACACCTTCTCAAAAGCCCTGGACTGGGAAGGAAAGCCCACAGAGGGCTGGCAGCAAACACAAGAGCCTTGATAACAGAATACAGAGGACCGTGGAGAACAGAGAACTGAGCTCAGTAGAGCTCACCTGCACCACACATGGGGCTGGTCAGAATGTGAGGGCCTGACCGTTTCCTGCCAAGTTTTGGGAAGGGGAATTTTTCATTCATATAGAATGAGCATAGACTGGTGTGGTGGTGCACGCCTTTAATCCTAGCACTCAGGAGGCAGAGGCAGGAGGATCCCTAAATTGGAGACCAGCCAGGTCTGCAGAGCAAGTTCTAAGGCAGCCAGGACTACACAGAGAAACCCTGACTTAGAAAACCAAAACCAAAATCAAACCAAAAAAAAAAAAAAACTTTGATTAGTTAAACATAAAAGTTCCAATTACTTATCTAGCAAGTTGATTTTTTTTATTGAGTTTTTTTTTTTTTAATGCAGGGAGCTCTGGAAAGCTGTGAACGACGCTTGACAGGAGGCCAGAGCACACTGTTGAGTGCGGCTCTCTGATGGCTGTGGCATTGGTATGTGGAGTGTGGCAGATGTGCTGTCGGCACTAGCTCTTATCTGGTCCTAGCTATAAAAAGAAGAAACAGCTTAAAATGTAAGGAAAGTATCCAGTCAAAGTCAGCAGAGCCTCATCAACATACGGAGCAAAGCCTGTCAGTCCCCTGTCCCCAGCGTCCCAACCCGACACTGGAGAACAGTCACCCGCAGGCTAAGGCCTCCTTCAATATCGCCTCGAGGCTTCTTATGGCATATTTTATCTTTGGCCTCAGTGTCTCAACAGAACTGTAGACTGTGGGTCACCTAGTAGTACCCCAGAAAATGCTCAAAAATGAAAACGAAAACTCCACAAACGAGAAGAAATTGCCTTAGCTGTGTCAGCTCTCATCTGGACTCCTCAGCAGAGAGGGTGTAATCGGGAGCAGAAACTATCTTCAGGGCTAGGGATCAGCTCAGTTGGCAGAGTGCACAGGCTGTGGGTTTAACCCCCAGCACCATAAGCGGGCTGAGGTGGCTCACACCACCATCCATCCCAGCACTGAGGAGGTGGCGACGATGTCAGCAGTTCAAAGTCATCCTCCCTCACCTGGAGTTAGCCTGGGCTAGAAAAGACGGTATCAAAAAGACAGTATCTTCGAATTGCGAACATTTCCTAAGCTCCTTTTGGTTTGTTTTACTTGGCACTTTTACTAATTTGTTCACTTAACAGGAAGTGTCACCGTAATGTGGCACTTCTAAGGAGGCTGACGATCTTATGAGAGTGGTGTTTCAAGCTTGCAGTCTTGAATCCATCAAAATTGACAACAGTTCTCTCCACATAGCCACTTCCCCACCAGCCCTTCTTCTTGTGCCCTAAGAATAGGCCTGGATGAGCCAGCCAGCCTATGGTCCTATCCTGTCCCCAAGAGAAAACTATCCACGCAGTACTAAGGTATCTCTTTCAACATGTGCCCTGAGCAATCGTCAGCCCAGAGCTTTGGAGCTGGGCTGGATTCAAACCAAAGCAAGTCTCTTCACCTCTCTAAGCCTTGTCTCCATCATTACAAATGGGATTTTAAAATGTTCCTAGGGGCCGGGCGACAGTGGCACACACCTTTAATCCCAGCACTCGGGAGGCAGAGGCAGGCGGATCTCTGTGAGTTCGAGACCAGCCTGGTCTACAGAGCTAGTTCCAGGACAGGCTCCAAAGCCACAGAGAAACCCTGTCTCGAAAAAAAAAAAAAAAAAAAAAACAATAAATAAATAAATAAATTTCCTAGGGGTTAAAACAAAGGGGCACACACCCTTAAATATACAGAAGGCATTCAATGTTTCTTTAACCCAAATGAGTCTTGACTATAGCAACAACAGACATCTAAGTTTTAACTAAAGAACAATAAGCTGTCTTTGTCCCAAACCAAACTTTTCTGGTAACAATGTCCTCAATTGGAGTCATTCTCTGTTCCTTCTATGGCCTAATTTTGGCTTGGATATGCATGTGAGCTCTACTGGCTTTTTCTCTAAGACGCTCTATATTCACCCTCGCTTTCCACCACCTCCACTGCTTGCCTCTGGCCACACCCCACCCACCCCACCCCAGCACTAGGGACCAAACCTAGGGCCTCGGGAATGTGAGGCAAGTGTCCTCGTGACAAAAGTCTGTCTCCAGCCTTCATTTCACTTTTTAGTTGGAGACAGTCTCTCACTAAATCAAACTCACTCTGTGGCCCAGGCAGACCTTGCAGTTGTGATCCTCCTGCCTCAGCTTCCCAAGTAGTTGGGATTATAGCCTTGCAACTACCAGGTTTAGCTTTTGTTCCCCGATTAGCCTCTGCAACAGCTAAGCACATCCTTTCTCAGCTTCTGTGACTTCACTGGAAGCCCTGAGATCATGACAGGCTCCTCCATGAAACACTGGAAGCACCACACCATCCAGAGTGAAAATTAGCTGCTTGGCTTGGCTTGGAAAACCCTAGAAGAGAGGTTAGCAATGGTTTTAGATCAGTTGGCACAGTGCTTGCCCAGCACACACAAAGCCCTGGGTTCCATTTCTGGTGCCACACAAGCAGGCATTGCAGCACACACTAGATAAAGCAGGAGGCCTAGAAGCTCAAGGTCACTCTCAACTACAAAGTAAGTTCCAGGCTATCCTGGGCTACACGAGAATCTGTCTCAGAACAAACAAAACCTCAAAATGACATGATTCCTAGCTAGCGATATTCTATACTATTTTATCCCTGCCTACCTCACTTCCTGAACACCAGGCCTTTCCCACTTGGCACTCTCTGTCCTCACAGTCTGCACGTTCCTTGCCTGTATCCATGCAGCTGGCACCTTGTCCTTTAGATCTGGGCAGGACTGTCACCACCTCAGCCCGTCCCACTGTTACTTCATACCACATCGGCCTATTTTAGTTATTAACAGCTGAGATGTTTCGCACTTAAGCGCGCATGCAATTACTGTGGGTCCCTCTGACGAGCACGCAGATCTGACCTGTCTCTACTACTACATCAGTTTGTAGAGATGTCTGGCACCCGGGAGATGCTCAGAAGCATCTCTGAACTCAATGGAATAGGAAAAATATAATGGGATTCTGACCTTCAAGTGGGCCCTCTAGTGAACTGCCTACACCTGCAGAAAGCAGAACTCAAGCAACGGAGACAAGAACCTAACGGTCATTGGCCATCAAGATGCAGCAACTGGCAGCGCAAGAGACATTAGCACGCCAGAAGCCTCTGCCGGCCCACAAGGGAAGGTTAATACCCTCAGTGCAGAAAGCGAGGATCAAGTGCCTGAGAGAAAACTGCTGAGTGATTAAGAAGACACGGGGTGGGGTAGGAGTATAAACACGCTCTCCTATGTCTCACTTGTATGAACTAGAAGAGTGTGAGGCTAACAGTTCAGGGGAAGATATGAAGGCTCTTTCGTTGTTCTTAGCTCCCCCAACTAATACTTTTCCTCCAGTCTTCTCCACTGCCAGTCCTCAGTTCCTTGGGGGCTGGCTCCTGTATTTCTCATGTTTTTCCTAGAGCACAGGAACAGGGATGCTCACGTGGGAAGCACCCGAACTGTTACCTTGGGAAAGAGCAACAGCCACCTTCGGCAGGAGGTTGTGCAGAATCTATCAACCCATCACAAAGTCGACGGGGGCCATCTCCCAGGCCCAGATGAAGGAACCTACGCCAGTGCTAGAAGCACCAATTATCCCTGGGGAGCCAGAAATACAGCAGCGCCAGGCTACCAGCATCCACACTACCCACATCTGGCTTACTTCACCCACCCCAAACTAGGCAGCAACTTGAGTCCAGCCAAACCCCGGGGCCACCACCTGAGGGGTTCAGATACTGCCTCTTCTGTGCCTAAAGGCACAAGAAAGAGTGGCATCTGAGAGGGTCACAGCATGACTGTCCACCTCGGAAAGAGGTATCTCTGTCCTTCTGGTCCCCTGGATAGAGCAGACTGATGATTTCCAGCACAATCTAGAAAGCTCTGTCACACAGGTTATATATGGGTTTCACAGATCCACTCGGTGACCACTCCATTTGTAAAACTCTCTCCCAAGCAAGTAACCTGGCATCTCAGATCCCACAAGGGGTCGCATAGCTAGAATTCCACCTGCCAAATAGGAAGCTTTAATTTGGCTTCCTGTGATTATGAATGAAAAGATGAAAGTCAAACTCCTACTAGAATGAGGAAGTCAAACGCCGACAGCCCTGCCCACTTTGTGAAGGAAGTTTTCAGAGAAACAAGGTAATAGAATGTCAGCCTTGTTAGCAGTGACTCCTCAACCTCTCAGGGCTCTGGTTTCCTCATCCTGGGTTCCCCATCGCAGAGGCCACCCAGGCAGATCAGATTGGAGTTCAAGCCTTAGCTCTGTCCCGTGAGTGGGTGACTGCTGGGTTTATCTGTAAAGGGAGGAGATAATCCAGCTCAGCACGGTTAGGAGGAGGCTGTAAGACCCTGGAAACACTTCCGCATTTGGGGCCTGCTAGGCTTTTCTTTGGCTGGCTCTAGAATGCTCTACATTACAACTCCAGCAGGACAAGCCTGCAAAGACAGAGACTCAAGCACAGGCTTTCTTCCTCTTGGGTCAAGGCACACAAAACCCCAGATCACTGTTAACATCTATTTAAAGAACTCGCCTGCCAGGCAGTGGTTTCAGATCAGCAGGCACAGCCCCTCAACCACACCCTTGTCACTCAGAGGGTCTGTCTCCATGGTGCCGAAAGAACAGACCAAGAAAATCCACCTCCCCTACAGACTGAGCTCAGCCAGGGACACAGAGCCTACAGGAGGACTGAAGTCACAAGGAAGCATTCTCAACCTCAGAACACCCATTCATACTTCCATTCAGTGCCTCCTGAATCCGGTGCCTCGGCAGCCACTTGAGAAAACAGGGCCAGATGTTACCAGCACCTCCCAGGCAGTGAGGATGTTTTAGGTGACAGGATCTTCTCAAACTCCTACCACCCATCCAACCCCAGTCGAACTGGAAGTTCGATGACACTACAGGTAACTTAAAACACAAGGAACCTTCCCCTCCTCTTCTCCAACAGGACACCTTTCCGTCCGTAGGAACGTGAGGGAGGTAAGAGTTCAGGACACTTTCGTCCTCATGAAATGGCGCTTTTGCTGAGCGATGGCACTGCTGGCCATCTGAAACTTCGGGAACCAAAATCTACCACACACTGAATCCTTACAGACCCATCCGGGACTCACCTGCTCGCTCACTTCCTGCAGACAGGCCCACACTCGCCCTGAGTCCCATGGTCAGAACCGTGTCTTTCCTGGTGGTAGTCTGATGAAATCTGCACTCAGCTCAGGGCAGGCGAGAGGAAGGCTTGTTCTCTCTTTCTCCACAACTGCTCCCAGTGTTACAATCCAGCAAGCCACCCTGTTCCTGTTCCTGCTCATTCATTCTCCCTCCTCTCCACACCCCAAGCACAATCAGGCACCAGGCAGGCACACACCTCCAGCTCTGAGTCACCACCCCTGTGGCCAAAGGGAATGTGGATGACAGGCTGTACACATCCAGGCAAGCGCTAAGGGACAACTGCGTTGTTCTTGGAGCCTGGGAGGTTGGCTCCCTCTAGTATCAGGACAGAGCCTAACACCCAGCCCTGATGTCAGAAAGAACCATCCGGTTATTTTCCTGCGCTGGGTTAAAATCAGCCCTAAGACCAAGCCTCATCTTGGTGGAGAAGCACTACCATATCCATCTACCTGCCTGGTAAAACTGGAGGATTCTTCCAGAACTGCCTGGGAATGGCTAGGGCTCTTTGAGGACAATATAACCCGGAAGCTTTCACTCCCAAATGAGGCAGGAGACAGAAAGGGAAACTAAGATACTGAGGTCACAGAACAGCAGTGACTCTTTCACTGTAACCTACACAGGCCTACAGATCACAAGGTGGGTGACAGCCCTACGGGGTCGAGGGGACAGGGAATTGCACGCTGTTACACAGCTGCATTCTAGAATTGTTGCCACAGTGCTGGCATATGGTAGGAGCTCAAGAAACATATACTGAGAACACAATAAAGGAGATTTTGTTCTCAGTCTATTTAGGATGGCAGTTGGGCAGGTTTTCTAAACTTTGCTACTGCTTTCAGCACTTTGGTGATAAAACCTGAGTTATTGTCTTTAAAAAAAGGGGGGAGGGTCAAAAGCCTTCAAGATCATAAGACAAGAAGGGCTGGAGAGATGGCTCAGCACTGGTTTCTCTTCCAAAGACCCGGGTTCAATTCCTCGTACCCACATGGCAGGCAGCTCACAACTGTCTGTAACTCCAGTTCCAGAGACTTTAACACCCTTAAACAGATATACATGTAGGCAAAACACCAAGGCACATAAAATATAAATAAATAAATAAATAAATAAATAAATAAAAAGATTATAAGACAATGTGAGTCTGCCACGGCAAAATGAAAGAGTAAGTGACCAGATGAAGGCGCGTCAGGTCCAAAGGAAACTCCAGACATCCAGAGCCGGGTTCTGCCTGGGCTACAGAAGCATTTCTGGAGGTCAGATAAGAGCCAGCACTCTCAGGAACTTGTGAAGCTGGTTCCCCTCTACCAAACAGGAGTCATTTCCCTTCCCACTGACAGAAGGGGCAAATGGCTACCTATGGTGCCTATTAGCATACCAAAGCACGTGCTGGCCTCCAGGCTCCCTCCTGTCACAAGAACCTGGCTCTTCACCTCTCCCAGTTATCTGGCTTCCCTCCCACCAGCTACTCATTCTCCTTACAACCCTGCTATTTTGGCTATGCCTGAGTGTAGACACGTGCTTCTCTGCTTTCTCTAGTCTCTTTCTCTTGCTGTTTTCCTCTCTCTCACAAAGGCCTTGGGCCATGTCCAGTCTACTTCTTTCTCTTCTAGATGCCTCTGTTTTCTCTCTCTCATATGTACAATATAAACTTCCCCTTAACCACACCATGGAGTGGTCCTGTCAGTTTAATACAAGGAGCTACTACTAGCTGCTGGTGGAGGAAGAACATTCTTTTTTGAGGGTGCTCCAGACCCATTCACCTACAGGCCGCAGTAACTGGACTAAGTGGGTTATCCAAACAAACAGCAACAACAAAGACATAAGTTGGGAGGGTACACAGTGGAAGGAATAGAGGGGAGTTGGAAGACAGAAATAGGAAGTAGATATTGTTATTCTTAAAAAACGATTAGAGAGCTGCTGCAAACGGTCCCCGGGCGGGCTGGCGGAGGGAGCCCGCCATGATGACGGCTACAGGAGGGCACGCTTCCTTGGCCCACGGTGGCGGCAGGGAACAGACGCGTAAGCACAGGAAATAGCCATAAGTATTTATTAAGGAAGGGGGAGAAAGAAAGACAGAGAAAAGAGATAAAAGGAGAGAGGAGAGATAAGAGAGAGACAGAAAACGCGTGCGCACGCCAAGGAAGCAGAAAGAGAGAGAGAGAGGGTCCCAAGATGGCGATGGGCGGGTCAGAGGTTATGGGAGTGGGCGTGGCTAGGGCAGGGACCCAAGAATATCAGATATGATCATATTTCATTGTATACATGTATGAAATTCTCAAAAATAAAGAAAATGTGTGTGTGTGTGTGTGTGTGTGTGTGTGTGTGTGTGAGAGAGAGAGAGAGAGAGAGAGAGAGAGAGAGAGAGAGAGAGAGACCAGGAGCCATTCTCACAATTGTCTTCCCTAACAAAATAGTTTTAACTACAAAAGAGATTGTAATAATCACAAATCAGTTGTTATAAAGACTGAATTAGTTGGGTGATGATGGCACACACCTTTAATCCCAACATTCAGGAGGCAGAGACCAGCCTGGTCTACATAGTGAGTTCCAGGACAGACAGGGATACACAGAAACCTTGTCTTGAAAAACCAAAACCAAACAAAAAACCTGAATTAGGCTTACAAGCACAAACACCACATAGTTAATACTTATTTGGTCCTACTGTGTGCTTAGCACTGTGTACTTTGGGGGATAGAGAATGATTATGCCTCACCTGCCTCATGATACAAGCACTCACTCCAACAGGACAGGCAGCTGTGGTCATTTGCGCTGTGCACCCAGGTTGGGGCAGGTTTCCAATGTAAACACAAGCGTGACTTCATCTAGAAATCCTGTTGTAAGAACAACGCCCTTGTACGTAGGACTATGTCCATTTCACAAACAAAGAAATCAGAGCAGAAAGCAGCCCAGAGCCTTTCTTCAACCTCATGACCAAAACTCAAGTTCTAATTAGCACAAATTGGGGGCTTAGTCTTCTTCCTGCTCACTCTTCAGGCAAAGGCCACCTCTGGCCCCAGTGGGCCAGATGCCAAGGAGCCAGTGAAGGAACAGGAAGTGCCCTGGGCATAGTCATCAGGTACCAGACTTAACCCTCTATCACCAGCAACACCCTGAAAGAGATCAGTGACAGGTATGTGAGAACCAGAAGGGCCACAAAGACTGTTCCCCACTCTGCCCAATGGCCCTACCTCCAAAATCCCTGGCCAGGTTGTCCTTGCTGCCAGATCAGCTGTGCTGGAGCCCAGGTTTCTTCGATTATCTCCCCTCTCCCACCTTGCTTTTGTATGTGACCACCCCATATCCCATGAGACTAACTGTCCGCCAGCTCCAATCACTTCCCTGCTACATTCTGTGTAACCTTCTAGGACTCTTTTCTTCCAAGTGGCCCTGCCTGGTCACCTCCAGCCCCTCCGACTCCTGAAGGCTTAAACTACAGTGGTATTCTTCCCAATTCTTATTTGTGTTTCAAAAGTTTCTCAAGAGCTACATATTCCAGAAGGATTATGAACCATGAATCCAAATGCAGTAGCTAGCAGTGTTAAACTCTGGTGGCAGATACTTGTGCCTGTTTGACCCTGTGTCATTATTGTTATTTGTGTTTACGGATTACTTAGTCATTTAAAATTTTAGTTGGCCAGTGAGACAGCTCAGTAGGTCAAGGCTCTCACCACTGAGCCTGGCTACCTGAGTTCAATCCCTAGGACCTGCACAGTGGAAGAAGAGAACCGATATAAGTTATTCCCTCCCTCTCCCTCCCTCCCTCCCTCCCTCTCTCTCTCTCTCTCTCTCTCTCTCTCTCTCTCACACACACACACACACACGAGGTGGTTAGAAATAAGTCTAAAAATTTTAAGGGTCAACAAGATGACTTACTGGGTAAAGGCACTTGCTGCCAAGCCTGATAACCTGAGTTTAATTGCCTAGAGCCCACATGGTGGAAAGAACCAAGTCCCTTGTTTTGTCCTCTGAGCTCCACATTTGTTGTGGTACATGCACTCCTCCATACACACACACACATGCAAACACACACGCAGTAGATACTGTACATGTTCTCCAAGTTGCTTTGTGCTTTACACAACATGAACTCCTCCATGTCCACAACAAAGATGGCCATTGCACTCACCTCCACATATAGCTCCCAGGGCCCTCAGCATTCCTTATACAGAGACAATCCTGGGACCCATCCCACATGTCAACCTACCTGCCACATAGCAGGCATTGCAAACTGACGACTGTGAGCTAGTATGTCCCCAAGACAGGGTTTACTTGAATTCCAATGAGGCTAAAAATCCAGTTGAATTTTAAAAGCCAAAAATGTCACACATTCATTTTAAAAAGAATCCAGTCCACCTTGAAAAAGCAAACACTTTTGCAAGACTGGGAAGCAGACCCACCTTTCGGCTCACTGTGGTCATTGTGGCCATCACCACACCCTCTGTTCCAGGCTTGACCTGGGAGCCCATCTGTCATTGCATGCACACTCAGTTTTCTCACACTCACATCTTTATATCTGAAGCTCTGCCAGAATGTGGAAAACAAAGGGCTAAGCCACGGTAGGAGTGTTTAAGAAACAAACTGGAGCACACAGACGCACAAGCTCAACTGCTCAGGGAGCCTCACCCTCTGACCTTGCAACACAGGCTGCTACCTACAAAGCTCACAATGGAGTCTTTGAAAATAATCTAATCATATTTTAAATAAGTTTACAATTCTGTGTTGGGCCAACTTCATAGCTGTGCTTGGCCTTGGACCTCGGGCTGGATGCACCTGCTGGAGTGGGGACTCTACCTTGTACCAACACTGGCAACTAGAGAGGCCCTTCCGTTAGCATGACATGTTTAGAAGAATCTGATGTGAGAGTAAGAACAAAAGGAGAATGGCAAAAATTGGCTACAAAGTTTCCTTCTTACTGAATGAATAAGTACCATATACACATTCATCATATCTTGGAAGAAACTCCCAGTGGCTGATGGGATCTTGCCCTTACAGCTTCCTGCCTGGACTACAGCACAGCTAAATCCAGACCACTGGACTCTTCCCTGCCAAAGAACACCCAGCAAATGCCACCAGCATCATCCCAGAAGAACCCAAGAACAGGTAGTAGTGAATGCTGCTCTGATGATGGACACCAAAAGTGATCCCAGACAGCAGGCAGGGGCTCTGGGGACAGAAAAGCATCTCTGGAGAGGAGCACACACTTCCCCTAACACTGAACATGGCATTTAGACCATAATTCAGAATGTAGCCCTTAACAGCTTGGTCCAGAAACTGCTCCAGAGAGCCACAGGGAAAAGGTGCCGCCATCTGATCGTGTACTCGGGAGAAATCTTTCTAGGTGACACGACCTGAAAGATGCTGCCTCACCTGTCCCCAACAATGACTGTGAGCTCAGTCAGCATCCTCACCTCACTTCATCCTCCCACTTACTCAACACATAGATACATATTTGAGAAACACCTCGTCCCCAAGTCCGTAGTGCCCCCACCTGCACGCAAGTAACGGAGAGGAGGGAGTAAGGGCAGCTCACACCCTAACCCTGTCAAAGGCAAATGGCATGAAAGCCTTTTATATTTTCACAAATGATAACCTGTTTTAGGGGCTGGAGAGATGGCTCAGAGGTTAAGGACACTGACTGCTTTTCCAGAAGTCCTGAGTTTAATTCCCAGCAACCACATGGTGGCTCACAACCATCTACAAGGAGAACAATGAGATCTAGTGCCCTCTTCTGGCATGCAGTCATACATGGAGGCAGAACACCATATTGTATACATAATAAATAAAATCTTTTTTTTAAAAAAAAAGATAACCTGTCTTAGTCAAGAGCAGCAAATTCCCCATTTATAAAGTCATGTTGGAGTGACTCACTTTCTTAGTAGGGTAACCCTGTTTTCCAGAAGTCACGATCAGACTTTAGCGGGCCACAACACTGCTGGAATCCATAGTGGGAGGAAGAACCGGCTCCTGTAGGCAAGTCTCCAGCATTCATATATAGGTATGGCATGGCAAGTCAGCTCACACCAAAATAAACTTTAAAAATATAATTTAATTTTTTATTTATTTTTTATTTATTTATTTATTTATTTATTTATTCATTCATTTATTTGGTTTTTTTGAGACAGGGCTTTTCTGTGGCTTTGGAGCCTGTCCTGGAACTAGTTCTGTAGACCAGGCTGGTCTCGAACTCACAGAGATCCGCCTGCCTCTGCCTCCNTTTTGAGACAGGGTTTCTCTGTGGCTTTGGAGCCTGTCCTGGAACTAGTTCTGTAGACCAGGCTGGTCTCGAACTCACAGAGATCCGCCTGCCTCTGCCTCCCGAGTGCTGGGATTAAAGGCGTGCGCCACCATTGCCCGGCTTATAATTTAATTTTTTAAAGGAAAAAGAGTTTAGAGCTGAAATCTACTCTGGTTGCCCTCCTCCAACCTCCGCTCTGTAGCTGAGGAAACAGGCCTGGGAAGGTTAGGAGAACGGCTGGAGGTCACAGTAATTAGGAACCAGGAATTAGCAGGAGTTCCTGCAAACAGGGCTGGAGGGAAACCCATCCAACCTTGTTTTTAATTAATTTCCTGCCTTAAACAAAATCCATCTTCCAGTGACTCATTTCCATTCCCAAACATGAAAAAGGCCTTTAAGAAGCGGGTCTAGTCTCAAGGCTTCATGAGAACTGGAGAAAGTACATCTGGGTCTGAGGCCCTAGAAGTGCACACAGGAGAGAAGCCACAGGGGGACAGAGGCAGAGACCAGGGTGACACATGCAGAGCCGGGGAAGATATCAGCTTCCACACCTAGAAGCAGGAAGAAGCAGGGGCATGGGATGGAACCAAGCCTGCTGATGTGCTGATTTCTGACCCCCAGACAAACAAAATTAAGACAAATAAAGAATAAACTCAGTTGTTTGGAGTCATTGGATTTGTGGTCCATTGTTCCGACAGCCCAGAGAATACATTCTACATTAGTTCTGAGGTTCGAACTAACTCTAGATCCAATTGGTCCAGTCTGGAAAAGCTGCAGGAGCACCAATAGACCTTTGGACTCAACACTAGAACAAAGTCCAAAACAAGCAAGATTAACTGGTCATTTTTGACTGGTCAGAACCCACTCAGATATCATGTCCACTTCGGGACCCACACATATCAGCCAGATGGGAAAGTTGGAACAAGCACAGGAGAGTTGGACCAGAACTGAGAAGGATTAAAAACAGGTCCCTATCACCGAAAGAGCTGGAGCTTTCTGTGGCCTGGGAAGACTCTGGACACATGGCTACTGTACTGGCTAGTTTTATGGTCAACTTGACACAAGCCACAGTCATCTGAAAGGGAGGAACCTCAATTGAGAAAATGCCTCCATAGGTTCAGGCTGCAGGCAAACCTCTAGGACATTTTCTTAATGATACATGGAGGAGGGCCCCACCCATTGTGGTACTGTAGTCCCTGGGCTGGTGGCCCTGGGTTCTATAAGAAAGCAGGCTGAGCCAGCCACGAGGAGCAAGTCAGTAAGTGGCAATTCCTCCACAACCCCTGCATCAGTTCCTGACTCCAGGTTCCAGCCCTGTGTGAATTCCTGTCCCAGTTTCCTTTTATGATGAGCAGTGATGCAGAAGTATAAACCAAACAAACCCTTTCCTCCCCAACTTGCTTCAATCATGATATTTGATCACAGCAATAGTGACTCTAACCAAGCAGCTACGACCTTCCATGCCGGAAGGACTATTAAGAAGTAGAGTTGGACAACTAAACAAACTTTTTCTTAATGTTTTGTGGTTTCAGGGGTTGGGGGATAGCTCAGTGGCTGAGCACTTGCCTAGCAATAAGGCCCTGGATTCAGGCCCTTAGCATATGTGGACAGGGTGAGTGTCAATAATGTCAGAATGGCCTCTGACCATCACTGGTGTTGTGCATTTTCAAGCTCAAGCCAAAAACCACCTACCAAGCATGTTAGTAATGAAAGGATGGCGATCCCAGACCAGCCATGAGTAAGGTGGCCACTTTCTACTCTCCAGCTTTGAGTCTACACTGTTTAGTGATGTGGGAATGTCATATATCAATCTGTTGATTTCATTGGCTGAGCAATAAAGAAACTGCTTGGCTTAGCTTAGAGCATAGATGGGAGGAGGAAACAGAATAGAATTCTGGGCGGAAGAGGAAGTGAGGTCAGACTCTGCTCTGCTCCCGAAGAGACGCCATGCTCAGCTCTCCCGGGTAGATGCGATAGCTCTGCTCTCTGAGGCACACGCGATGAAGATGGACATAGGCTAGAATCTTCCTGGTAAGCGCACCTTGGGGTGCTTACAAACATTACTAGAAATGGGCTAGTCCAGGTGCGAGAATTAGCCTGTAAGGGCTAGAGTTCATGGGCCAAGCAGTTAAATGAATACAGTTTGTGTGTTGTTATTTCGGGCATGAGCTAGCCAAGCGGC